>NW_026542992.1:0-77728 GCF_028750875.1 Macrosteles quadrilineatus | reverse complement strand
TATATGTATTATTATTATTAAAAACATTATTAAAAAGTGTTCATTCATGTATAATAATAATTATAAAAATATTATAAAATATGTATTTATATTATGATCAAAAACATTTATATATATTTATTTGTATATTATCCTTCCTATAATATTATTATATATGTATTATTCATAACAAAAACATTATTAAAAAGTGTTCATTCATATATAATTATAATTATAAAAAAACTTTAAACTATGTATTTATATTATGATCAAAAAAACCTGTCAATATTTATTTGCATATTATCGTTTCTATAATATTATTATATTTGTATTATTAATTACAAAAACATTACTAAAAGTGTTCATTCATATATAATTATTATTATAAAAAAACTTTAAACTATGTATTTATATTATGATCAAAAAAACCTGTCAATATTTATTTGCATATTATCGTTTCTATAATATTATTATATTTGTATTATTAATTACAAAAACATTACTAAAAAGTGTTCATTCATATATAATTATTATTATAAAAAAACTTTAAACTATGTATTTATATTATGATCAAAAAACCTGTCAATATTTATTTGCATATTATCGTTTCTATAATATTATTATATTTGGATTATTAATTACAAAAACATTACTAAAAAGTGTTCATATATTATTATTATTATAAAAACTTTAAAATATGTATATATATTATGATAAAAAAACCTGTCAATATTTAATTGCATATTATCCTTACTATAATATTATTATATAAGTATTATTCATAACAAAAACATTATTAAAAAGTGTTTATTCATATATAATTATAATTATAAAAAAACTTTAAACTATGTATTTTTATTATGATCAAAAAAACCTGTCAATATTTATTTTCATATTATCGTTTCTATAATATTATTATATTCGTATTATTAATTACAAAAACATTACTAAAAAGTGTTCATTCATATATAATTATTATTATAAAAAACTTTAAAATATGTATTTATATTATGATAAAAAAAAACCTGTGAATATTATTTGCATATTATCCTTCCTATAAATAATTATTATATATGTATTATTAATTACAAAAACATCATTAAAAAGTGTTCATTCATATAAAATTATTTTTTATAAAAATTTTAAATATGTATTTATATTATGATCAAAAACATTTATATATATTTATTTGTATATTATCCTTCCTATAATATTATTATATATGTATTATTCATAACAAAAACATTATTAAAAGTGTTCATTCATATATAATTATAATTATAAAAAAACTTTAAACTAAGTATTTATATTATGATCAAAAAAACCTGTCAATATTTATTTTCATATTATCGTTTCTATAATATTATTATATTTGTATTATTAATTACAAAAACATTACTAAAAAGTGTTCATTCATATATAATTATTATTATAAAAAACTTTTAAATATGTATTTATATTATGATAAAAAAAACTGTGAATATTTATTTGCATATTATCCTTCCTATAATATTATTATATATGTATTATTAATTACAAAAACATCATTAAAAAGTGTTCATTCAAATATAATTATTATTATAAAATATTATAAAATATGTATTTATATTATGATCAAAACATTTATATATATTTATATGTATATTATCCTTCCTATAATATTATTATATATGTATTATTAATAACAAAAACATTATTCAAAAGTATTCATTCATATAAAATTATTATTATAAAAATATTATAAAAATGTATTTATATTATGATCAAAAACATTTATATATATTTATTTGTATATTATCCTTCCTATAATATTATTATATATGTATTATTAATAACAAAAACATCATTAAAAAGTGTTCATTCATATATAATTATTTTTATATAAAAATTTTAAAATATGTATTTATATTATGATAAAAAAAACCTGTCAATATTTAATTGCATATTATCCTTACTATAATATTAATATATATGTATTATTATTATTAAAAACATTATTAAAAAGTGTATATTCATATATAATTATAATTATAAAAATAGTATAAAATATGTATTTATATTATGATCAAAAACATTTATATATATTTATTTGTATATTATCCTTCCTATAATATTATTATATATGTATTATTAATAACAAAAACATTATTAAAAAGTGTTCATTCATATATAATTATTATTATAAAAATATTATAAAATATGTATTTATATTATGATCAAAAACATTTATATATATTTATTTGTATATTATCCTTCCTATAATATTATTATATATGTATTATTCATAACAAAAACATTATTAAAAAGTGTTCATTCATATATTATTATTATTATAAAAATATTATAAAATATGTATTTATATTATGATCAAAAACATTTATATATATTTATTTGTATATTATCCTTCCTATAATATTATTAATATGTAATATTCATAACAAAAACATTATTAAAAAGTGTTCATTCATATATAATTATAATTATAAAAAAACTTTAAACTATGTATTTATATTATGATCAAAAAAACCTGTCAATATTTATTTGCATATTATCGTTTCTATAATATTATTATATTTGTATTATTAATTACAAAAACATTACTAAAAAGTGTTCATTCATATATAATTATTATTATAAAAAAACTTTAAACTATGTATTTATATTATGATCAAAAAAACCTGTGAATATTTATTTGCATATTATCCTTCCTATAATATTATTATATATGTATTATTAATAACAAAAACATTATTAAAAAGTGTTCATTCATATATAATTATTATTATAAAAATATTATAAAATATGTATTTATATTATGATCAAAAACATTTATATATATTTATTTGTATATTATCCTTCCTATAATATTATTATATATGTATTATTAATAACAAAAACATTATTCAAAAGTGTTCATTCATATTAATTATTATTATAAAAATATTATAAAATATGTATTTATATTATGATCAAAAACATTTATATATATTTATTTGTATATTATCCTTCCTATAATATTATTATATATGTATTATTAATAAAAAAAACATTACTAAAAAGTGTTCATTCATATATAATTATTATTATAAAAAACTTTTAAATATGTATTTATATTATGATAAAAAAAAACTGTGAATATTTATTTGCATATTATCCTTCCTATAATATTATTATATATGTATTATTAATTACAAAAACATCATTAAAAAGTGTTCATTCATATATAATTATTATTATAAAAATATTATAAAATATGTATTTATATTATGATCAAAAACATTTATATGTATTTATTTGTATATTATCCTTCCTATAATATTATTATATATGTATTATTAATAACAAAAACATCATTAAAAGTGTTCATTCATATATAATTATTTTTATATAAAAATTATAAAATATGTATTTATATTATGATAAAAAAAAACCTGTCAATATTTAATTGCATATTATCCTTACTATAATATTAATATATATGTATTATTATTATTAAAAACATTATTAAAAAGTGTTCATTCATATATAATTATAATTATAAAAATATTATAAAATATGTATTTATATTATGATCAAAAACATTTTTATATATTTATTTGTATATTATCCTTCCTATAATATTATTATATATGTATTATTCATAACAAAAACATTATTAAAAAGTGTTCATTCATATATAATTATAATTATAAAAAAACTTTAAACTATGTATTTATATTATGATCAAAAAAACCTGTCAATATTTATTTTCATATTATCGTTTCTATAATATTATTATATTTGTATTATTAATTACAAAAACATTACTAAAAAGTGTTCATTCATATATAATTATTATTATAAAAAACTTTTAAATATGTATTTATATTATGATAAAAAAAACCTGTGAATATTTATTTGCATATTATCCTTCCTATAATATTATTATATATGTATTATTAATTACAAAAACATCATTAAAAAGTGTTCATTCATATAAAATTATTTTTATATAAAAATTTTAAAATATGTATTTATATTATGATAAAAAAAACCTGTCAATATTTAATTGCATATTATCCTTACTATAATTTTAATATATATGTATTATTATTATTAAAAACATTATTAAAAAGTGTTCATTCATATATAATTATAATTATAAAAATATTATAAAATATGTATTTATATTATGATCAAAAACATTTATATATATTTATTTGTAAATTATCCTTCCTATAATATTATTATATATGTATTATTCATAACAAAAACATTATTAAAAAGTGTTCATTCATATATAATTATAATTATAAAAAAACTTTAAACTATGTATTTATATTATGATCAAAAAAACCTGTGAATATTTATTTGCATATTATCCTTCCTATAATATTATTATATATGTATTATTAATAACAAAAACATTATTAAAAAGTGTTCATTCATATATAATTATTATTATAAAAATATTATAAAATATGTATTTATATTATGATCAAAAACATTTATATATATTTATTTGTATATTATCCTTCCTATAATATTATTATATATGTATTATTAATAACAAAAACATTATTCAAAAGTGTTCATTCATATATAATTATTATTATAAAAATATTATAAAATATGTATTTATATTATGATCAAAAACATTTATATATATTTATTTGTATATTATCCTTCCTATAATATTATTATATATGTATTATTAATAACAAAAACATTATTAAAAAGTGTTCATTCATATATAATTATTTTTATATAAAAATTATAAAATATGTATTTATATTATGATAAAAAAACCTGTCAATATTTAATTGCATATTATCCTTACTATAATATTATTATATATGTATTATTCATAACAAAAACATTATTAAAAAGTGTTCATTCATATATAATTATAATTATAAAAAAAACTTTAAACTATGTATTTATATTATGATCAAAAAAACCTGTCAATATTTATTTTCATATTATCGTTTCTATAATATTATTATATTTGTATTATTAATTACAAAAACATTACTAAAAAGTGTTGATTCATATATAATTATTATTATAAAAAACTTTAAAATATGTATTTATATTATGATAAAAAAAACCTGTGAATATTTATTTGCATATTATCCTTCCTATAATATTATTATATATGTATTATTAATTACAAAAACATCATTAAAAAGTGTTCATTCATATAAAATTATTTTTATATAAAAATTTTAAAATATGTATTTTTAATATGATAAAAAAAACCTGTCAATATTTAATTGCATATTATCCTTACTATAATTTTAATATATATGTATTATTATTATTAAAAACATTATTAAAAAGTGTTCATTCATATATAATTATAATTATAAAAATATTATAAAATATGTATTTATATTATGATCAAAAACATTTATATATATTTATTTGTATATTATCCTTCCTATAATATTATTATATATGTATTATTCATAACAAAAACATTATTAAAAAGTGTTCATTCATATATAATTATAATTATAAAAAAACTTTAAACTATGTATTTATATTATGATCAAAAAAACCTGTCAATATTTATTTTCATATTATCGTTTCTATAATAATATTATATTTGTATTATTAATTACAAAAACATTACTAAAAAGTGTTCATTCATATATAATTATTATTATAAAAAACTTTAAAATATGTATTTATATTATGATAAAAAAAACCTGTGAATATTTATTTGCATATTATCCTTCCTATAATATTATTATATATGTATAATTAATTACAAAAACATCATTAAAAAGTGTTCATTCATATATAATTATTTTTATATAAAAATTTTAAAATATGTATTTATAATATGATAAAAAAAACCTGTCAATATTTAATTGCATATTATCCTTACTATAATATTAATATATATGTATTATTATTATTAAAATCATTATTAAAAAGTGTTCATTCATTATATAATTATAATTATAAAAATATTATAAAATATGTATTTATATTATGATCAAAAACATTTATATATATTTATTTGTATATTATCCTTCCTATAATATTATTATATATGTATTATTAATAACAAAAACATTATTAAAAAGTGTTCTTTCATATATAATTATTATTATAAAAATATTATAAAATATGTATTTATATTATGATCAAAAACATTTATATATATTTATTTGTATATTATCCTTCCTATAATATTATTATATATGTATTATTCATAACAAAAACATTATTAAAAAGTGTTCATTCATATATAATTATAATTATAAAAAAACGTTAAACTATGTATTTATATTATGATCAAAAAAACCTGTCAATATTTATTTGCATATTATCGTTTCTATAATATTATTATATTTGTATTATTAATTACAAAAACATTACTAAAAAGTGTTCATTCATATATAATTATTATTATAAAAAAACTTTAAACTATGTATTTATATTATGATCAAAAAAAACTGTCAATATTTATTTGCATATTATCGTTTCTATAATATTATTATATTTGTATTATTAATTACAAAAACATTACTAAAAAGTGTTCATTCATATATAATTATTATTATAAAAATATTATAAAATATGTATTTATATTATGATCAAAAACATTTATATATATTTATTTGTATATTATCCTTCCTATAATATTATTATATATGTATTATTAATAACAAAAACATTATTCAAAAGTGTTCATTCATATAAAATTATTATTAAAAAAATATTATAAAATATGTATTTATATTATGATCAAAAACATTTATATATATTTATTTGTATATTATCCTTCCTATAATATTATTATATATGTATTATTAATAACAAAAACATCATTAAAAAGTGTTCATTCATATATAATTATTTTTATATAAAAATTTTAAAATATATATTTATATTATGATAAAAAAACCTGTCAATATTTAATTGCATATTATCCTTACTATAATATTAATATATATGTATTATTATTATTAAAAACATTATTAAAAAGTGTTCATTCATATATAATTATAATTATAAAAATATTATAAAATATGTATTTATATTATGATCAAAAACATTTATATATATTTATTTGTATATTATCCTTCCTATAATATTATTATATATATATTATTCATAACAAAAACATTATTAAAAAGTGTTCATTCATATATAATTATAATTATAAAAAAAACTTTAAACTATGTATTTATATTATGATCAAAAAAACCTGTCAATATTTATTTTCATATTATCGTTTCTATAATATTATTATATTTGTATTATTAATTACAAAAACATTACTAAAAAGTGTTCATTCATATATAATTATTATTATAACAAACTTTAAAATATGTATTTATATTATGATAAAAAAAACCTGTCAATATTTATTTTCATATTATCGTTTCTATAATATTATTATATTTGTATTATTAATTACAAAAACATTACTAAAAATTGTTCATTCATATATAATTATTATTATAAAAAACTTTAAAATATGTATTTATATTATGATAAAAAAAACCTGTGAATATTTATTTGCATATTATCCTTCCTATAATATTATTATATATGTATTATTCATAACAAAAACATTATTAAAAAGTGTTCATTCATATATAATTATAATTATAAAAAAACGTTAAACTATGTATTTATATTATGATAAAAAAACCTGTCAATATTTATTTGCATATTATCGTTTCTATAATATTATTATATTTGTATTATTAATTACAAAAACATTACTAAAAAGTGTTCATTCATATATAATTATTATTATAAAAAAACTTTAAACTATGTATTTATATTATGATCAAAAAAAACTGTCAATATTTATTTGCATATTATCGTTTCTATAATATTATTATATTTGTATTATTAATTACAAAAACATTACTAAAAAGTGTTCATTCATATATAATTATTATTATAAAAATATTATAAAATATGTATTTATATTATGATCAAAAACATTTATATATATTTATTTGTATATTATCCTTCCTATAATATTATTATATATGTATTATTAATAACAAAAACATTATTCAAAAGTGTTCATTCATATAAAATTATTATTAAAAAAATATTATAAAATATGTATTTATATTATGATCAAAAACATTTATATATATTTATTTGTATATTATCCTTCCTATAATATTATTATATATGTATTATTAATAACAAAAACATCATTAAAAAGTGTTCATTCATATATAATTATTTTTATATAAAAATTTTAAAATATATATTTATATTATGATAAAAAAACCTGTCAATATTTAATTGCATATTATCCTTACTATAATATTAATATATATGTATTATTATTATTAAAAACATTATTAAAAAGTGTTCATTCATATATAATTATAATTATAAAAATATTATAAAATATGTATTTATATTATGATCAAAAACATTTATATATATTTATTTGTATATTATCCTTCCTATAATATTATTATATATATATTATTCATAACAAAAACATTATTAAAAAGTGTTCATTCATATATAATTATAATTATAAAAAAAACTTTAAACTATGTATTTATATTATGATCAAAAAAACCTGTCAATATTTATTTTCATATTATCGTTTCTATAATATTATTATATTTGTATTATTAATTACAAAAACATTACTAAAAAGTGTTCATTCATATATAATTATTATTATAAAAAACTTTAAAATATGTATTTATATTATGATAAAAAAAACCTGTCAATATTTATTTTCATATTATCGTTTCTATAATATTATTATATTTGTATTATTAATTACAAAAACATTACTAAAAATTGTTCATTCATATATAATTATTATTATAAAAAACTTTAAAATATGTATTTATATTATGATAAAAAAAACCTGTGAATATTTATTTGCATATTATCCTTCCTATAATATTATTATATATGTATTATTAATTACAAAAACATCATTAAAAAGTGTTCATTCATATATAATTATTTTTATATAAAAATTTTAAAATATGTATTTATATTATGATAAAAAAAACCTGTCAATATTTAATTGCATATTATCCTTACTATAATATTAATATATATGTATTATTAGTATTAAAAACATTATTAAAAAGTGTTCATTCATATATAATTATAATTATAAAAATATTATTAAATATGTATTTATATTATGATCAAAAACATTTATATATATTTATTTGTATATTATCCTTCCCATAATATTATTATATATGTATTATTCATAACAAAAACATTATTAAAAAGTGTTCATTCATATATTATTATTATTATAAAAATATTATAAAATATGTATTTATATTATGATCAAAAAAATTTATATTTATTTATTTGTATATTATCCTTCCTATAATATTATTATATATGTATTATTCATAACAAAAACATTATTAAAAAGTGTTCATTCATATATAATTATAATTATAAAAAAACTTTAAACTATGTATTTATATTATGATCAAAAAAACCTGTCAATATTTATTTGCATATTATCGTTTCTATAATATTATTATATTTGTATTATTAATTACAAAAACATTACTAAAAAGTGTTCATTCATATATTATTATTATTATAAAAAACTTTAAAATATGTATTTATATTATGATAAAAAAACCTGTGAATATTTATTTGCATATTATCCTTCCTATAATATTATTATATATGTATTATTAATAACAAAAACATTATTAAAAAGTGTTCATTCATATATAATTATTATTATAAAAATATTATAAAATATGTATTTATATTATGATCAAAAACATTTATATATATTTATTTGTATATTATCCTTCCTATAATATTATTATATATGTATTATTAATAACAAAAACATTATTCAAAAGTGTTCATTCATATATAATTATTATTATAAAAATATTATAAAATATGTATTTATATTATGATCAAAAACATTTATATATATTTATTTGTATATTATCCTTCCTATAATATTATTATATATGTATTATTAATAACAAAAACATCATTAAAAAGTGTTCATTCATATATAATTATTTTTATATAAAAATTATAAAATATGTATTTATATTATGATAAAAAAACCTGTCAATATTTAATTGCATATTATCCTTACTATAATATTAATATATATGTATTATTATTATTAAAAACATTATTAAAAAGTGTTCATTCATATATAATTATAATTATAAAAATATTATAAAATATGTATTTATATTATGATCAAAAACATTTTTATATATTTATTTGTATATTATCCTTCCTATAATATTACCACAAATACACAATAAGGGTTCTCACTCAAATAATATTCAATGATAAGGCTCAATTAATTAGCAAAATTAAAATTACTAACTAATATCTATGTACACAACCACTAAATAAATTAGGGTTCACAACGCACCACGCTGTAACAGAAAACAGGTTAGGCCTACCCAACCGACTATAAAATCACAGCAGGTCTGCCTAAAACTCTGCTCAACAGTTCAGGTCCGCAGCCAATCTGCACAAGTCCGCAGCAAATCTGCACAAATAAAATTATTTTGTTCGGGCGCCGTTAATACGTCAGCAACTCAGCACCACTGCCAACCATAGTCCCTGTTCGCAGGCGCCATCTTGCGACGAAATTTTCTGCACTGGAAAAAAATATATTAATTAAAAGTGCAGCAGTCGCAACCGTTTGCCGGGGATAGCTCAGCCTACAATGGCTGGGTAAAGTTCCAGGGTCTGCGATAAGGTCGGGGAAACCACTAGGCCAATAGCCGGGTCTAACCGGTATATTCAATTCAATTCAATTCATTTATTTCCACGGTAACACCATTTTTACAAGAGGTACAGTAAGTAGTAGCTATCAAACTCAAATTTAACAACAAATAAAGGCTATTCTGAATAAATTACAATAACAAGAACAAGAAAAACATAACAATGAAGATGGAAACCATGATAAACTTTTTAAAACAATAACAAAACAAGACTTAACAAAACAATAAATACACGGTTTGGAATCCTCTAAGCAAGACTTACATGACAAAAACAGATATAAATACTAAAGTGACAAAAATAAATAGCTGATCGAAGGTTGAACACAGTGCCGTTAACATGATGTAAGCATTAACTACAAATTATTTACAGAGAAGAGGCGACACAGATTGGAGCGGAGAGCAGCCACGCTGGAACGGTGAAAATCCAACACTGCGCCGACCTCGTTGCCGACCCGCAAAAGGCGAGGGATAGTGCTTCGCTGTAAATATACAGTATTGTAGTGCCTCCGCTCAAACGTATCCTTGGATCTTGTGCGGACAGGAACGTGGAATGGTATTCCTCCCAAAAGCTCAGGGCAGTCGATATTTCCACTTACAATCTTCATGAGAAACAGAGCGTCCGAAATTTTCCTCCGATCTTCCAAGCAGCATAGATTAAACTGAGATCTGATGAGATTCACGGGAGCATCAAGGTAGCGATATCCCATTCTGCAGCCAAGGACCCTAATAAAACGAACTTGAACTCTCTCCAGCGAAGATATGAGTCCAGTCTGATATGGAGCCCAGACAGGAGAGTTGTATTGGGTGGGACGAACCAGTGCACGAAAAAGCAACACCAAGGCATTAATGGAGAGTCCTCGAGTGAAGCGGAAGAGAAAGCCCAGAGTGGAACTTGATTTGTGGCAAATTTGTTGGATATGCTCTCCTGGATGAAGTGTTGGAGTAGTTATTATGCCAAGATCTTTATACCTCCAAACTCTACGCAGAGGGTCGTCCCCAAGAAAATAGCCATGCTCATGAGTGTTCTGACTGCGAGAAAAGGACATAACGACACATTTAGAGGTGTTCAGACTCATTGAATTGTCAATGCACCAATTCATCACTGCATTTATTGATGACTGAAGACGAGTGAAGTCTTGAGCACTGGAGATCTCTAAGAAAAGTTTTGCATCATCCGCGAACAGAAGGAACTCAGAATCCAAGGTGTCGCCAATGTCATTTATAAATAAGTTGAATAGAAAGGGTCCGAGGTGAGATCCTTGTGGCACTCCAGATGGTACGTGGATGGGGTAAGAGTAAGCAGTCCCACATCTAACTTTTAAAGAGCGTCCCTGAAGGTAGGATCTGATAAACTGAAGCAGAGGTCCAACAAAGCCTAGGCCTTCAAGTTTGGCGAGGAGAAGCTTGTGACTAACCCTGTCGAACGCCTTAGCGAAGTCCAGATAGATGCAGTCGACTTGGTTGCCTCTTGAGAAGGCCGAAGTAATATAGTTTTGGAAAACGACCAAATTGCTTGTAGTAGATCTCCCAGTGCGGAATCCATGTTGACGAGGCGAGATCAGTGTTTTAAATTCAAAATCGAGGCCATCAAGTACTAAGCTCTCAAATACCTTAGCTACCGCATTTAAGATGACGACCGGTCGGTAATTTTCTGGTTTTGCACGGTTGCCAGATTTGAATAAAGGCACAATAAAGCCAGATTTTAAGCACTGAGGAAATATTCCATTAGAGAAGAAAATGTTGAAGAAGATGGCGAGATGAGGAGAAATAACAGTGCTGCAAGACCTCAGTATTGATGGGGGGATGCCGTCCGGACCAGCCCCTTTGTTAGGATCCAGCTTTGAGAGTTTTTCTTCAATTGCTTCGGCAGAGATGCGCCATGATGATATTGTCTTGAAATTTACAAAGTCGAGGTTTGGAGGATCTTCATCTGACTCAGTAAAAGTTGACGAAAAGTAGTCAGCAAAGGCGTGTGAGATTTGGACTGGCTCCACAACAACAGAATTATTTACAAGGATTGAATTAGGACTAGACGACGTCTTCCTCTGTTCATTGACGAAATTCCAGAAACATTTAGGGTTGTTTCTAATGGAAGTATCCATTCGATCAAGATGCCTTTGACGACACTGGGCGACCATAATGGAACATTGGGCACGAAGTAGATTGAAATTCCTTAAATGGGATTGGCTGGATGTTATCTTGTACATTTTATGGGCTTTTTTCTTCAAGATAATTAGGCGCTTCAAGTCCACTGAGAACCATCGAGGAAACGGTGATCTACCAAGCTTCATCAAGGGACTGCATGTAGATACGGCATTCGTAAGATCAGAACAAAAAGCTTGAAAATCCACTTCAGCAGACTCTATGTTGGTCGTAGGATATGAGAGCTTAGAAATCCAATCGTATACCATCAAATGGTCACAGCGTTTAATGTCAGGGATGAACTGGATACCAGTAGATGAGGTCTGGTCTTGGATGGATATAGCCATTGATAGTGCCGGATGATCTTCCTCCTGGGGGATTAGAATGTCAAGAGCCTGCTCAACGGTCCAGTATGATACAGATGAAAATATCAAATCAAGAGTAACACCTCGTTTGTTAGATGTGGTATTCAGTTGGTTGAGATTGAAAGTTGAAGCAAGGTCAATCAACAATTGACGGTACAGGACAACGGTATAGGACTGGCTCATACACGGGCACTGTGAACAAGTCAAAAACAAGTCACAAAACAAACGTGCAATAATCACTACCAGGCCTACGCCGATTCTCCACACTCCTAGGGGGTCGTTGCTGACTACGCAACTCGGGCTTCGTCCTAACTATCCAATAGTTAAGCCCAGAGTGCCTAAAACACAGTGAGTTACACGACGACTTGCCAATAAAAACCACAACGCGAGTTATCAAAAGGCGGGGTCTACTAGGCCACTATAATCCAATACACAACTCTAATGCCCAAGCTAAGAATCAATCAGTTCACTCAATAATCGTACCACATAATAAAATACAAGTACACTGTAGGTAGAGTGACTACGCCACGAATAGCTGGTCTCAATAAATACCAAGCCAGACAGGCAAAACTAAATGGCAATTGCACTATTAAAATATTGAGCTACTTAGTAGCAGATAAATAACTGTTAAATACGTTCCAAACACTAGATAAATATATTATCTGATAGCCGGTACTCCGCTATCCAAGCTACCGAGATAACGTGTTGGACTACCAAACAAGCTGTTCAGGTTAAATTAAAATAATCAAATGAATAAACAATAACAACCCTACTACTGCTACTGCCAACTTTATGTTACTTAGCTGGGCTTCTGTTAATAGGCTAATAAAACTAGCTACTAGCCTACTGGCCTCGTGCTTCCAACTACGCACGCTAAATCGTGCAGCCTAGGTTTGTCGGGCCTCAGAGTTATTAGTAATATAACTAACTCTAGGTACAACGCAAAATAATAACTACTACAGCCAATTAAATTATATTATTTCGCTCTAGGGACGAACACATTGAAGCACTCTGCCATAAGCTAAGCACCGCAATTTTTGCACTGAGAAGAACAATGGCTGTGAGCACAGAAGAGGCGGCACTAACAGCATACTATGCCCTTCTTGAGAGTATTCTCTGTTATGGCATTGTGGTGTGGGGTGGATCGTCGGCACAGAACCTTAACAGAGTTCTCATCATGCAAAAGAGGGCTGTTCGAACCCTGACTGGCATTGAGACAACAGATAGTTGCAGACCACAGTTTAGGAGGTTAAAAATCCTGACCGTAGTCAACCTCTTCATACTACGGACTCTTACCATTGTCGACTCTTCCAGGACCTGTCGTCATCAGGAGGTGCACTCATACAACACAAGACGAAGAAATGATTACAACCTTCCTGCTCACAACACAAGGCTCTATGAAGAGAAACCCTCATACATGCGTGCCAAGTTTTTTAACGTCCTTCCCGTCCACTTGAAGTCTCTTCAACCCAGAAAACTGAAGAAAGAACTAAAGTGCTGGCTGTTACATAGACCATTTTATAGTCTGAATGAGTATTTGTCTTGGCAAGAACTTGAATAAATCATCACTGCAAGAACTCTGATAAGCTATTTTTTATTCTTAAAAAATAACAATTTGTTTTGACTTTTATATAGCAATTGCACAATTCTGTAATGACGCCCTTTCAATCTTAAAGATTGTAAATAAAGTATTCTTGTATCTTGTATCTTGTATCTCTAGCACCTGCCCAGAACCGTCAGGAATACACTTTAATATTATTCCTGACTAATATAAATCCTAACTACCGTCAGGCTTCTAACTCTCGCAATAAAACCAGATATTAATATTATCAAACTAATAATATCAAGTCGTCCACTCACCACAAGTGGGTCAGTACCCAACTTACACCAACACTCGGCGCGATCACACCACCAGCATACTCCGACACCACTGTCACGTACACCACTGGACGTCTCACTAGACACACGCTCGCTCTTCACTGCACGGGATCCACGACTCGAATGTCTCTGTCCTAGGCTATCCTGAAGATCTAGGATATCCCAGGCTTATCGGCACTGATAAGCAGGGTCAAAGGGCGCTCGCTAGCCTCGCTGCCGCCGCTCACTCACCTCATCAATCGGTGCGCGGCCAAATAGCAAATAATTACCCCCCTAGGAAAAATAACTCGTTACACTTTTAGCGGCAGTAGTGTTACAGTTGACTTTGATTTTAGCGTATTGTGGTGTAATTCTCTTCTTGATGCATTCTTTGTTTGAAGTAAATATCTGCAATCTTCATGGAAATCTTGATTCTTGTATCCCTATATTTTGCTGCTAATTTTGCTTGACTAGCTTCACTAAATAACTTCTTGATCAGCATTGTACGTGTTATTAAATTTACGGAAAGTAAATAAAAGAAACGTCTTATAACACTTAAAACATATATTTACGCTTATACTGTTACTCACAAGACGGTAAATATACAAAAAAGGTGGTAAGTAGTGATCGATTTCGATTGGACACTCCAATCATCATCAGACCCAATAGGCGAATGACAAGAATCTTGAATGGCGTCCCTACTTATACCCTATTGGCTACCGGAAGCACCGGCCAATACATTTTTATAAGTGCAACTGGAATCAAAATGTATTTGTTCATTAATCAACTTATTTCTATCTTTACATTTTTCCTTATAAATATACAATTCTTCCCAAGCATTCATTACATATCCTTTCTTACAATTCTTTAAAATATCTAGACTATCCTCCATTTTTCCTAGTGAGTGCCCATTTTGTAACAGGTGTTGTGCGACATTTGATCTTTCCGGTTTGTTGTTCCTCCATGCAGATATGTGGTTTTTGAAGCGGTTAACGAAGTTCACAGTCTGTCCAATGTAGAAGCTATCACAATCGTCACAATTGATTTTATATATGCCTGAAGTGTCGAATTTGTTACAATCTTCTATTTTTGGATGCAGTATTTTACTCATGGTGTTCTGAGTCCTGTAGGCTATTGAAACTCCGTATTTCTTGAATCTGTTAGCAGTCCTTTGTGTTGTAGTCCCCGTGTAGCTAAATGTGATATATCTAGTGTTTTCCTCTTTTATCTCTTCTAATGTTGTTCTGCTGTGTAGTGTATTCTGTCTATCGATTTTCCTCCTCGTCTTCCTTGCGATGTCCTCTATCGTCTTGGTCCGAAATCCATTCACTTGAGCGATCTTCTTAATGGTGTCCAGTTCTTTTTTCCTATTGGTTTGGCTAAGTGGGATCTTATAGGCTCGGTACAGCATAGATCTAAAGGCTGCGGTCTTGTGGATTGTCGGATGGATAGACTTGTTGTTGATTGTAGTGTCCGTTTGCGTAGGTTTCCTGTAGATGTCAAACTCTATCTTGCTGTCTTTTCTCTCTAATGTGAGGTCCAGGAATTTGATCTTTTTGTTTTCTTCAAACTCGTTAGTAAAGGTGAGGTTCGGGTGGTGGTTGTTTAGTGTCTGCATCATCGTTTCGTGCTCCTGCTCCTGGGCTTGTCTGAAGATAACAATAATGTCGTCTACATATCTAACATACAGTTTTACATCATGATGTTTTATTAAATTCGTTAACATTTCTTTTTCCTGATGCTGTAAAAATATTTCTGACAAAATTGCCGAAAGTGGACTTCCCATAGCTAAACCATCTGTTTGTTCGTAAAATCTATTGTTGAATCTAAAATAATTTTGCTTCAAAACAGTCACAAGTAATTTTACAATCTGATTGACATATTCATCGTCTAAACTATTCTGTAAAAGCCTACATTTAACAAGATCTACAGTTTCGGATACAGGAATGTTTGTGTACAGATTTGCGATATCAAATGAGACTAGCCTACTATTCGAATCTATATCTATGTTCTTGACACGTTCAACAAATTCATACCTATTCTTTACATTGTATACATGTTCTAATTCTAAATCATTGCTGAGCTTACTTGCTAACAATTTTGAAACATTGTAGGTAGGAGCACATTTAAAGTTAACTAATGGTCTGATGGGTACATTCTTCTTGTGTATTTTTGGGATCCCTTTCATCACGGGCGCTTTAGAATTTAGGATGTTCATCTTCTGTCGACATTCTTCGGGAATCACTCTGGTGCATCTCTTCACGACGTCGGACAGCTCTCTTTGGTACTTCTGCGTTGGATCCTTTTTCAGCTCTTTGAAGTTATTTTCTTTGATGAAATCTTCCGTCTTCTTTATATATTCTTCTTTTCCGAGCACTACAATGGCGTTGCTTTTGTCTGCTTTCACAACGATTGAGCTATTCTCTTCCAGTTTCTTCTTTATTTTGCTGCACGTCTTCAGTTCTTAATTTCTGCTGGGATCTATGTGTCCTTGGCTGGTGAAATCGTTGGCTGTTACTTCCTTCCGAACGGCATAATGGTCTACGTCTCTGAGTGATTTTACATTTGCTTCAACTTCAGTAGCTAGTAGTTCGTTTTCGCCCTTCTTCTTCATTGGGAAATTGTACTTCATTCCGTAGTTCAGTATTTTCGTTTCTTCTTCACTGAATTGAATGTCTGTAAGGTTGATGACTCTCTTTTATTTATTTATTTATTTATTTATCTCTTCTGGAATTTGTGTTCTGTACTGGTCCTATCCAAGTCTTTATTAGGTGTATTCTTCTCTACGAGTTTGTCTAATTTGTAGTTTATCCGTAAATATTTCCTGTCCATGGCATCTTCAACCTCTTCACTGACGACTTCGTGTAGTAAATTCCATGCTATTAGTCCGTATGATCTCAAAAATTGTAGGTGGATGTCGTAGGCAATCTGGTTCAGTTCTTCTTTTTCACAGTAAAGTTGTTTGATCATATTTTGGATGAATAATACCTCTCCTTGTTCCTTGGTTCTTTTAGCGGCAGTAGTGTTACAGTTGACTTTGATTTTAGCGTATTGTGGTGTAATTCTCTTCTTGATGCATTATTTGTTTGAAGTAAATATCTGCAATCTTCATGGAAATCTTGATTCTTGTATCCCTATATTTTGCTGCTAATTTTGCTTGACTAGCTTCACTAAATAACTTCTTGATGATCAGCATTGTACGTGTTATTAAATTTACTTAAAGTAAATAAAAGAAACGTCTTAAAACACTTAAAACATATATTTACGCTTATACTGTTACTCACAAGACGGTAAATATACAAAAAAGGTGGTAAGTAGTGATCGATTTCGATTGGACACTCCAATCATCATCAGACCCAATAGGCGAATGACAAGAATCTTGAATGGCGTCCCTACTTATACCCTATTGGCTACCGGAAGCACCGGCCAATACATTTTTATAAGTGCAACTGGAATCAAAATGTATTTGTTCATTAATCAACCTATTTCTATCTTTACATTTTTCCTTATAAATATACAATTCTTCCCAAGCATTCATTACATATCCTTTCTTACAATTCTTTAAAATATCTAGACTATCCTCCATTTTTCCTAGTGAGTGCCCATTTTGTAACAGGTGTTGTGCGACATTTGATCTTTCCGGTTTGTTGTTCCTCCATGCAGATATGTGGTTTTTGACGCGGTTAACGAAGTTCACAGTCTGTCCAATGTAGAAGCTATCACAATCGTCACAATTGATTTTATATATGCCTGAAGTGTCGAATTTGTTACAATCTTCTATTTTTGGATGCAGTATTTTACTCATGGTGTTCTGAGTCCTGTAGGCTATTGAAACTCCGTATTTCTTGAATCTGTTAGCAGTCCTTTGTGTTGTAGTCCCCGTGTAGCTAAATGTGATATATCTAGTGTTTTCCTCTTTTATCTCTTCTAATGTTGTTCTGCTGTGTAGTGTATTCTGTCTATCGATTTTCCTCCTCGTCTTCCTTGCGATGTCCTCTATCGTCTTGGTCCGAAATCCATTCACTTGAGCGATCTTCTTAATGGTGTCCAGTTCTTTTTTCCTATTGGTTTGGCTAAGTGGGATCTTATAGGCTCGGTACAGCATAGATCTAAAGGCTGCGGTCTTGTGGATTGTCGGATGGATAGACTTGTTGTTGATTGTAGTGTCCGTTTGCGTAGGTTTCCTGTAGATGTCAAACTCTATCTTGCTGTCTTTTCTCTCTAATGTGAGGTCCAGGAATTTGATCTTTTTGTTTTCTTCAAACTCGTTAGTAAAGGTGAGGTTCGGGTGGTGGTTGTTTAGTGTCTGCATCATCGTTTCGTGCTCCTGCTCCTGGGCTTGTCTGAAGATAACAATAATGTCGTCTACATATCTAACATACAGTTTTACATCATGATTTTTTCTTAAATTCGTTAACATTTCTTTTTCCTGATGCTGTAAAAATATTTCTGACAAAATTGCCGAAAGTGGACTTCCCATAGCTAAACCATCTGTTTGTTCGTAAAATCTATTGTTGAATCAAAAATAATTTTGCTTCAAAACAGTCACAAGTAATTTTACAATCTGATTGACATATTCATCGTCTAAACTATTCTGTAAAAGCCTACATTTAACAAGATCTACAGTTTCGGATACAGGAATGTTTGTGTACAGATTTGCGATATCAAATGAGACTAGCCTACTATTCGAATCTATATCTATGTTCTTGACACGTTCAACAAATTCATACCTATTCTTTACATTGTATACATGTTCTAATTCTAAATCATTGCTGAGCTTACTTGCTAACAATTTTGAAACATTGTAGGTAGGAGCACATTTAAAGTTAACTAATGGTCTGATGGGTACATTCTTCTTGTGTATTTTTGGGATCCCTTTCATCACGGGCGCTTTAGAATTTAGGATGTTCATCTTCTGTCGACATTCTTCGGGAATCACTCTGGTGCATCTCTTCACGACGTCGGACAGCTCTCTTTGGTACTTCTGCGTTGGATCCTTTTTCAGCTCTTTGAAGTTATTTTCTTTGATGAAATCTTCCGTCTTCTTTATATATTCTTCTTTTCCGAGCACTACAATGGCGTTGCTTTTGTCTGCTTTCACAACGATTGAGCTATTCTCTTCCAGTTTCTTCTTTATTTTGCTGCACGTCTTCAGTTCTTAATTTCTGCTGGGATCTATGTGTCCTTGGCTGGTGAAATCGTTGGCTGTTACTTCCTTCCGAACGGCATAATGGTCTACGTCTCTGAGTGATTTTACATTTGCTTCAACTTCAGTAGCTAGTAGTTCGTTTTCGCCCTTCTTCTTCATTGGGAAATTGTACTTCATTCCGTAGTTCAGTATTTTCGTTTCTTCTTCACTGAATTGAATGTCTGTAAGGTTGATGACTCTCTTCTGGAATTTGTGTTCTGTACTGGTCCTATCCAAGTCTTTATTAGGTGTATTCTTCTCTACGAGTTTGTCTAATTTGTAGTTTATCCGTAAATATTTCCTGTCCATGGCATCTTCAACCTCTTCACTGACGACTTCGTGTAGTAAATTCCATGCTATTTGTCCGTATGATCTCAAAAATTGTAGGTGGATGTCGTAGGCAATCTGGTTCAGTTCTTCTTTTTCACAGTAAAGTTGTTTGATCATATTTTGGATGAATAATACCTCTCCTTGTTCCTTGGTTCTTTTAGCGGCAGTAGTGTTACAGTTGACTTTGATTTTAGCGTATTGTGGTGTAATTCTCTTCTTGATGCATTCTTTGTTTGAAGTAAATATCTGCAATCTTCATGGAAATCTTGATTCTTGTATCCCTATATTTTGCTGCTAATTTTGCTTGACTAGCTTCACTAAATAACTTCTTGATCAGCATTGTACGTGTTATTAAATTTACTTAAAGTAAATAAAAGAAACGTCTTAAAACACTTAAAACATATATTTACGCTTATACTGTTACTCACAAGACGGTAAATATACAAAAAAGGTGGTAAGTAGTGATCGATTTCGATTGGACACTCCAATCATCATCAGACCCAATAGGCGAATGACAAGAATCTTGAATGGCGTCCCTATTTATACCCTATTGGCTACCGGGCCAATACATTTTTATAAGTGCAACTGGAATCAAAATGTATTTGTTCATTAATCAACTTATTTCTATCTTTACATTTTTCCTTATAAATATACAATTCTTCCCAAGCATTCATTACATATCCTTTCTTACAATTCTTTAAAATATCTAGACTATCCTCCATTTTTCCTAGTGAGTGCCCATTTTGTAACAGGTGTTGTGCGACATTTGATCTTTCCGGTTTGTTGTTCCTCCATGCAGATATGTGGTTTTTGAAGCGGTTAACGAAGTTCACAGTCTGTCCAATGTAGAAGCTATCACAATCGTCACAATTGATTTTATATATGCCTGAAGTGTCGAATTTGTTACAATCTTCTATTTTTGGATGCAGTATTTTACTCATGGTGTTCTGAGTCCTGTAGGCTATTGAAACTCCGTATTTCTTGAATCTGTTAGCAGTCCTTTGTGTTGTAGTCCCCGTGTAGCTAAATGTGATATATCTAGTGTTTTCCTCTTTTATCTCTTCTAATGTTGTTCTGCTGTGTAGTGTATTCTGTCTATCGATTTTCCTCCTCGTCTTCCTTGCGATGTCCTCTATCGTCTTGGTCCGAAATCCATTCACTTGAGCGATCTTCTTAATGGTGTCCAGTTCTTTTTTCCTATTGGTTTGGCTAAGTGGGATCTTATAGGCTCGGTACAGCATAGATCTAAAGGCTGCGGTCTTGTGGATTGTCGGATGGATAGACTTGTTGTTGATTGTAGTGTCCGTTTGCGTAGGTTTCCTGTAGATGTCAAACTCTATCTTGCTGTCTTTTCTCTCTAATGTGAGGTCCAGGAATTTGATCTTTTTGTTTTCTTCAAACTCGTTAGTAAAGGTGAGGTTCGGGTGGTGGTTGTTTAGTGTCTGCATCATCGTTTCGTGCTCCTGCTCCTGGGCTTGTCTGAAGATAACAATAATGTCGTCTACATATCTAACATACAGTTTTACATCATGATTTTTTCTTAAATTCGTTAACATTTCTTTTTCCTGATGCTGTAAAAATATTTCTGACAAAATTGCCGAAAGTGGACTTCCCATAGCTAAACCATCTGTTTGTTCGTAAAATCTATTGTTGAATCTAAAATAATTTTGCTTCAAAACAGTCACAAGTAATTTTACAATCTGATTGACATATTCATCGTCTAAACTATTCTGTAAAAGCCTACATTTAACAAGATCTACAGTTTCGGATACAGGAATGTTTGTGTACAGATTTGCGATATCAAATGAGACTAGCCTACTATTCGAATCTATATCTATGTTCTTGACACGTTCAACAAATTCATACCTATTCTTTACATTGTATACATGTTCTAATTCTAAATCATTGCTGAGCTTACTTGCTAACAATTTTGAAACATTGTAGGTAGGAGCACATTTAAAGTTAACTAATGGTCTGATGGGTACATTCTTCTTGTGTATTTTTGGGATCCCTTTCATCACGGGCGCTTTAGAATTTAGGATGTTCATCTTCTGTCGACATTCTTCGGGAATCACTCTGGTGCATCTCTTCACGACGTCGGACAGCTCTCTTTGGTACTTCTGCGTTGGATCCTTTTTCAGCTCTTTGAAGTTATTTTCTTTGATGAAATCTTCCGTCTTCTTTATATATTCTTCTTTTCCGAGCACTACAATGGCGTTGCTTTTGTCTGCTTTCACAACGATTGAGCTATTCTCTTCCAGTTTCTTCTTTATTTTGCTGCACGTCTTCAGTTCTTAATTTCTGCTGGGATCTATGTGTCCTTGGCTGGTGAAATCGTTGGCTGTTACTTCCTTCCGAACGGCATAATGGTCTACGTCTCTGAGTGATTTTACATTTGCTTCAACTTCAGTAGCTAGTAGTTCGTTTTCGCCCTTCTTCTTCATTGGGAAATTGTACTTCATTCCGTAGTTCAGTATTTTCGTTCCTTCTTCACTGAATTGAATGTCTGTAAGGTTGATGACTCTCTTCTGGAATTTGTGTTCTGTACTGGTCCTATCCAAGTCTTTATTAGGTGTATTCCTCTCTACGAGTTTGTCTAATTTGTAGTTTATCCGTAAATATTTCCTGTCCATGGCATCTTCAACCTCTTCACTGACGACTTCGTGTAGTAAATTCCATGCTATTAGTCCGTATGATCTCAAAAATTGTAGGTGGATGTCGTAGGCAATCTGGTTCAGTTCTTCTTTTTCACAGTAAAGTTGTTTGATCATATTTTGGATGAATAATACCTCTCCTTGTTCCTTGGTTCTTTTAGCGGCAGTAGTGTTACAGTTGAATTTGATTTTAGCGTATTGTGGTGTAATTCTCTTCTTGATGCATTCTTTGTTTGAAGTAAATATCTGCAATCTTCATGGAAATCTTGATTCTTGTATCCCTATATTTTGCTGCTAATTTTGCTTGACTAGCTTCACTAAATAACTTCTTGATGATCAGCATTGTACGTGTTATTAAATTTACTTAAAGTAAATAAAAGAAACGTCTTAAAACACTTAAAACATATATTTACGCTTATACTGTTACTCACAAGACGGTAAATATACAAAAAAGGTGGTAAGTAGTGATCGATTTCGATTGGACACTCCAATCATCATCAGACCCAATAGGCGAATGACAAGAATCTTGAATGGCGTCCCTACTTATATCCTATTGGCTACCGGAAGCACCGGCCAATACATTTTTATAAGTGCAACTGGAATCAAAATGTATTTGTTCATTAATCAACCTATTTCTATCTTTACATTTTTCCTTATAAATATACAATTCTTCCCAAGCATTCATTACATATCCTTTCTTACAATTCTTTAAAATATCTAGACTATCCTCCATTTTTCCTAGTGAGTGCCCATTTTGTAACAGGTGTTGTGCGACATTTGATCTTTCCGGTTTGTTGTCCCTCCATGCAGATATGTGGTTTTTGACGCGGTTAACCCTTAATTTGACAGCGTGCCATTATTGGCACATGAGGATTCAAAAAAATGTCACGTTCGCCTGTTAACTTTTTAATTCCAACAAACGGTGTCCAAAGGTTCTTTGCCTATTGCTATTATGGTTTAGTGCACTATAGTGGATGTTTTGGAAATTACTATCACTTTAGACCAACATATAGAAAAGGAAGTATGGAGGCTTAGTGTAGAAGGTTAGTAAATTACTTCTTATTTCAATATTTTAGGCTGTTTACTTATATATCTAAGTGATTTGCACAGATTAAAGATGAGAAAACATAACCCAGGTCAGTAATTAGCTTAAATATGAATATTGATTTTTTTTATAAACTAAACAATTTGAGTGTGACAAAAATGGCACATTGCCAAGGAACCAGGGAACAATGAAAATTTTTAGGCGTGCCAAAAATGGCACATTACCAAAGATGCAGTTTTTTTTGTTTAGTTTATTGAGCGCGCCTAAAGTGGCACACTGTTTATAAAACAGTGAAAGGTATTTATAGTTGTAAATGTATGTCTCTTATTTTCACAAATTGTAGAATGAAAATGTTTTTGTGAGGAAAGATTTTTCACTAGGCTGTTTATAAAAGACTTTGGCTTTACAAAAAATCCCGACCATCGATGGCAATAAATATCTACCAAAAAGAGTTTTATTTCCTGCTGAAAGTGAATGTTCTTATATGAAAGTTGATTGTGCATTCCAATAAAGACTTTGGTACTTACAAATATTTGCTCACCGTATCGACATATCGTGGAATAACGCATTGCTGCCACGTTGAAAATAATTAAACTGAAAACCAGCAAGACAATATGTCACTAAAAAAATTTAGTTATGGGGTTTTTAAATCACTAACCAAATAAAGGAGTAAAAGACAAGTTCTAAAAGACAAGGATTCACTTCTTCTCACACCAGCTGCTCTGATGCATGTTGAAGATGTACGCTTTGATGGTGTTGGACACCACCATTTCTTAGTATACATCAAGAGGTCGATGCAGATTTTGCAAAAATAAAAAATCGTCGATAGAGTGTTCAAAGTGCAATGCGAGGCTGTAACTGAAAGAAAATAGCAATTGTTTTGTGGGGTTTCACCAAAAGTAGATGATGTTTCTTGATGGACATACTCTAATGAAATTTCAAACGATTTTCCTGATGGGCATGACTAATGAAATATCAATAAATTATATAATAATGTATTTTCTATTGTAATCACATAGTTTTGTAGAGGTTTTACATGTGTATACATTTTAGTTCATTTTTTATAATGACGTTTATATCATTTTATATTGGATTTATAATTTTTTGTGGAGGAGTTGATTTCTTTATATCCTACATATAATTATCGTTATACAATTTTGATATCCAATATGTGGTAATGTCGACTTATTCAACCCCTAAAGTTTATTTTTAAGTGCTATACAGATCACTTGTTGTATTTAATTCAACATGAGGTTCCTAGAGAAATCTCCGCATCTTCGGCAAAGTGCCAAAAATGGCACACATGAAAAAATTGTGAAAAATACTTATAAGAATTTTAAAATTATTTTTTTGAAGTTCCTTTGGACCCTTTTGATTGAAATATTGCAAGGAAAAAGTAGTTTTCAAAAAAAGATTTGTTTGCCAAATTAAGGGTTAACGAAGTTCACAGTCTGTCCAATGTAGAAGCTATCACAATCGTCACAATTGATTTTATATATGCCTGAAGTGTCGAATTTGTTACAATCTTCTATTTTTGGATGCAGTATTTTACTCATGGTGTTCTGAGTCCTGTAGGCTATTGAAACTCCGTATTTCTTGAATCTGTTAGCAGTCCTTTGTGTTGTAGTCCCCGTGTAGCTAAATGTGATATATCTAGTGTTTTCCTCTTTTATCTCTTCTAATGTTGTTCTGCTGTGTAGTGTATTCTGTCTATCGATTTTCCTCCTCGTCTTCCTTGCGATGTCCTCTATCGTCTTGGTCCGAAATCCATTCACTTGAGCGATCTTCTTAATGGTGTCCAGTTCTTTTTTCCTATTGGTTTGGCTAAGTGGGATCTTATAGGCTCGGTACAGCATAGATCTAAAGGCTGCGGTCTTGTGGATTGTCGGATGGATAGACTTGTTGTTGATTGTAGTGTCCGTTTGCGTAGGTTTCCTGTAGATGTCAAACTCTATCTTGCTGTCTTTTCTCTCTAATGTGAGGTCCAGGAATTTGATCTTTTTGTTTTCTTCAAACTCGTTAGTAAAGGTGAGGTTCGGGTGGTGGTTGTTTAGTGTCTGCATCATCGTTTCGTGCTCCTGCTCCTGGGCTTGTCTGAAGATAACAATAATGTCGTCTACATATCTAACATACAGTTTTACATCATGATTTTTTATTAAATTCGTTAACATTTCTTTTTCCTGATGCTGTAAAAATATTTCTGACAAAATTGCCGAAAGTGGACTTCCCATAGCTAAACCATCTGTTTGTTCGTAAAATCTATTGTTGAATCTAAAATAATTTTGCTTCAAAACAGTCACAAGTAATTTTACAATCTGATTGACATATTCATCGTCTAAACTATTCTGTAAAAGCCTACATTTAACAAGATCTACAGTTTCGGATACAGGAATGTTTGTGTACAGATTTGCGATATCAAATGAGACTAGCCTACTATTCGAATCTATATCTATGTTCTTGACACGTTCAACAAATTCATACCTATTCTTTACATTGTATACATGTTCTAATTCTAAATCATTGCTGAGCTTACTTGCTAACAATTTTGAAACATTGTAGGTAGGAGCACATTTAAAGTTAACTAATGGTCTGATGGGTACATTCTTCTTGTGTATTTTTGGGATCCCTTTCATCACGGGCGCTTTAGAATTTAGGATGTTCATCTTCTGTCGACATTCTTCGGGAATCACTCTGGTGCATCTCTTCACGACGTCGGACAGCTCTCTTTGGTACTTCTGCGTTGGATCCTTTTTCAGCTCTTTGAAGTTATTTTCTTTGATGAAATCTTCCGTCTTCTTTATATATTCTTCTTTTCCGAGCACTACAATGGCGTTGCTTTTGTCTGCTTTCACAACGATTGAGCTATTCTCTTCCAGTTTCTTCTTTATTTTGCTGCACGTCTTCAGTTCTTAATTTCTGCTGGGATCTATGTGTCCTTGGCTGGTGAAATCGTTGGCTGTTACTTCCTTCCGAACGGCATAATGGTCTACGTCTCTGAGTGATTTTACATTTGCTTCAACTTCAGTAGCTAGTAGTTCGTTTTCGCCCTTCTTCTTCATTGGGAAATTGTACTTCATTCCGTAGTTCAGTATTTTCGTTTCTTCTTCACTGAATTGAATGTCTGTAAGGTTGATGACTCTCTTCTGGAATTTGTGTTCTGTACTGGTCCTATCCAAGTCTTTATTAGGTGTATTCTTCTCTACGAGTTTGTCTAATTTGTAGTTTATCCGTAAATATTTCCTGTCCATGGCATCTTCAACCTCTTCACTGACGACTTCGTGTAGTAAATTCCATGCTATTAGTCCGTATGATCTCAAAAATTGTAGGTGGATGTCGTAGGCAATCTGGTTCAGTTCTTCTTTTTCACAGTAAAGTTGTTTGATCATATTTTGGATGAATAATACCTCTCCTTGTTCCTTGGTTCTTTTAGCGGCAGTAGTGTTACAGTTGACTTTGATTTTAGCGTATTGTGGTGTAATTCTCTTCTTGATGCATTCTTAGTTTGAAGTAAATATCTGCAATCTTCATGGAAATCTTGATTCTTGTATCCCTATATTTTGCTGCTAATTTTGCTTGACTAGCTTCACTAAATAACTTCTTGATCAGCATTGTACGTGTTATTAAATTTACGGAAAGTAAATAAAAGAAACGTCTTAAAACACTTAAAACATATATTTACGCTTATACTGTTACTCACAAGACGGTAAATTTACAAAAAAGGTGGTAAGTGGTGATCGATTTCGATTGGACACTCCAATCATCATCAGACCCAATAGGCGAATGACAAGAATCTTGAATGGCGTCCCTACTTATACCCTATTGGCTACCGGAAGCACCGGCCAATACATTTTTATAAGTGCAACTGGAATCAAAATGTATTTGTTCATTAATCAACTTATTTCTATCTTTACATTTTTCCTTATAAATATACAATTCTTCCCAAGCATTCATTACATATCCTTTCTTACAATTCTTTAAAATATCTAGACTATCCTCCATTTTTCCTAGTGAGTGCCCATTTTGTGTTGTAGTTAATGAAATAAACTGCTTACAAGAGAATTATCCCAATGTGTGCTTTGATCAGGTACTCAATTATATTTCTAAACTTGTTGAAAGTTTAGATAGCGTTAAAATGGATTGTGACAAGAAGACTGTTGACTTGGAGTCGTCGCGAGCGGAGTTGGAGGCGTTGTCAGCCAAGCTGAGCTACGAGCGGGAGCGGAGGCAGGAGGAGATGAACAACTCTTTCGCGGTTCAAGACGTGGCGGCGGGGGAGGTCCAGCTGCTGCAGGTGCGGATCCACAACCTCGAAGCTGAGCTCAAACAGCGAGACCGCCTCATCTCATCAGCTGTCGCGGATAAAGACTCTGTAGAACGTAAGCTTAAAGAATTGTACTCTAGATTTAAGGAAATTGACGATGAACGCAACATGCAAGCCGTTGCTTTAAGAAGTATTGGTAATAAGTATCAATTAGCAAACCAAGAAAATATTAAGCTCAGCAACATGGTGAATGATAAGTGGATAGAAGATGACACAATAAATGACTACTTTGTGGCCATGCAAAGTAGTGTAGGTAACAATAATGATTACCTGTTTTTGGGTCCAGCTGTGTCTCACCTCATAAAAATGGGTAACCATGATGCTATTCAAAGTATTGTTATGTCAGAGCCTTATCAGGTTAGCAAGTATGTATTTGCTTGTGTTAACAACAGCACAGATCTAGTAAATGGTGGGTCTGGAACTCATTGGTCTCTATTGTTTTTTAACAAATCTTCCACTCAAGCTTTTCATTTAGACACTATGAAAGGTATGAATAACGTTGCGGCACTTACTGTCGCAGCCCAACTTGGTGTTCCAGCTGGTAATTGCACTCATGTTGATTGTGTTCAACAGAAAAATGGCTATGAGTGTGGTTTGAACCTAATAATGCATGCCAAGATCATATTTAGTTTTTATTGCATCCCCAATGTGACGAAATCATTTCTTGATTGGTTTTACACTGTTTCTAAGTCTCAAACTGAACCTCTAGTCGTAGGTTTTGATGACGAAAGATCTGTCACCGAACAGATGCCAGATAATTGTAATAAAGCTATTGATGCTAGTCATGAGGTCAGTGTTTTAAAATTGGTTCGTAAAAAGGGTGATGACTGGTCTTTTGTAAAGAATAGAGGTAAAAAAGTGGCACAGAAAAAAACAAAAACAAAACAAAGCAAACTTAGTTTAAGCTATCAAACTGTTCCTTGTCAAAATAGGTTTTCTGCGCTTGAACAGAGTGTTACTTGTTCAGCAGATCCAACTTATGTAAAAACTGGTTCTGGTACATGGAAAAGGTCTGATAGGGCTGACAGAATTAAAGAGAAAAGTAAAGATGTACAAAAAAAATCAAATGCTTCCACTATGTTTAAGCAGGGATTTTCAGTAAAAACTAAAGGCAATGAAGGTTCCCCTGCAGTGTGTACTGATTCAGTTAATTTCAGAGACCAATCCAACCCTTCTGAAAATGTTTCAATTAGTAATTCTAATTGCAATAAGAATGTCTTGTTAATAGGAGATTCTCTTATTCGCTTTGCAAGCAAACATGTCTTAGAGAAGGGTGCAATTGTCGAATGTTGTCCTGGGGCTAGAATACAAGACCTGAAGTTGAGGCTCGCTGAGTATGTTAATCATAAGTTGTCAGCTTTGTATTTTCATATTGGGACAAACAACCTCAAGAGGGGTTATAATGGTAGATTTGGGTACAATGGTGGTTGGGGAAAGCGCGAGGCACTCCACGCCATGGCTGACTTGCTCTTCATGGCCAGAACTAATTTCCCTAACGCTCAAATTTTTGTAAATAGTATTTTAATCCGATCAGATATTTCCTATAAAGCTCTTTTTGGTTTCAATGATCAACTCGAGTTAATGTGTAATAACTTTGGGGCTGTGTTTGTGGAGGCGAACTGCTGGGTTGGTAAGCAGCATTTGTCTAGAGATGGCAGGCATCTTAACAGGGATGGTACCATCAGCCTGGGAAAATTATTTTCTAGCATCTTAACAGAGTTTTTAAAGGCGAACCAATCTGATACTAGTGATACTCTGTTGCTCGTAAGACAACCCTCAGCCACTGAGTTGACTGCATCCCTTGATACTCAATCGGAAGCTGATAATACTACAGCCTCGGGAAACGAGATACAAATGGCTCAAAGGGGCGCAGCTTAGCATTTGCTCATGTCAATATAAGATCTTTGGGTACAGGTTTTGAGGAGCTGAGCTCAATCATTTCAGATTTTCAGTTTGACATTATAGGTATATCTGAAACTTGGCTCTCTACTGGTATATCTTCTGATAGATATAAACTGCCTGGGTATGACCTTATTAGGTCTGATAGACAGGTGACATGCGGTGGGGGTGGTGTTGCAATTTTTATCAGGAACACAATTAACTTTCGTGTGTATAGCCTGAATGAGGTAGACTCTGGATTGGAACATTTATCCGTCATTATAAAGAGCAAGGGTGTGAGACTCGGAGTTTGTGTTATATACAGGCCTCCTGGTGTCATCTACACAAAATTAGAATCACTATTTCAGGCAGTATTTGTAGATCTTGCTGCAGAGGTTGATAGAGTTATAATGCTTGGAGATGTAAACATAGACCTTTTATCGAAAACCAATTGTGAAGCCAAATATCTAAGAAGGCTCATTCGCTCATCAAATGTTCTGCAAATGATTAATGTTGCTACCAGAGTAACTGAAAAGACCTCCACATTGATTGACCATATATATGTAGAGAAAGGTACCAAACTTGAGAAATGTGGAGTAATTGACACATCAGATATTACTGACTATAGGGGCAAACAAATTACTGATCATAAACTTATCTATGGTCAAATTAAATATTATGTGAGCAGAAAATTTGAAAAAATGTTAACATATCGAGACTTCTCTAAGTTTAACATCAATACAGTAGTCAGAAAAATTGCATCAATTGATTGGAACATAGCCTTACAAACAAATGAGGTACAGAAAATTGAGACGTTCATAACATCAAACATACGGGCAGTGTATGATGAGTTAGCTCCTTTGGTCGTTAAACGAGCTACAAGGAAAAAAACCCCGTGGATGACTCCAGAGATTAGCGAAATGATAAAGGAAAAAAACAAATTGAAACGATGTTATCAGAAATCTAAAATGCAAATAGACTGGAACAAATACAAAGGTGTCAGAAATAAGTTAAATTGTCTCATTAGAAATTCTAAGAAATATTTTTATAAATATAAAATATCCAACACTAAGGGTTCAAAAGAGTTTTGGTCATGCTTGCGAGAATGCGATGTTGTTAGTGATGAAATTGGTAATAGAAATATAAACCTAGATGTAAATAATGTAAATAAATATTTTGTTAACATGGGAAGTTATTACAATGTTGATAAGAGTGCAACTGATTTCTACTGCAAGGAAAGTTATAGTACACCAGGCACTTTTTCATTTAAAAAAGTATCTATTGCTGAAATAAAAGCAGCAATGAATGAAATAAAATCAAAAGCTGTTGGTTCTGATCAGCTATCCATAGACATGATTAAGGCTGTTAGTCCATATTGCATAGACGCTATAACCCATCTGATTAATCAGTCCCTTACTAAGGGAATCTTTCCTGATGCTTGGAAGTTAAGCATTGTGCACCCTCTGCCTAAAACCGATAATCCGAATTCAGTTGAACATTTAAGACCCATATCAGTTCTCCCAGCTATGTCCAAAATTCTTGAAAAGGTTGTTGCTGAACAGGTAGAGAGATATATTGAAGGGCAGGATATACTACCAAAGTGTCAATCTGGCTTCCGAAAGTACTACAGCACATGTACAGCTTTGCTTAACTTATTCAGCGATCTTTACGAAGCTAAGGACAAAAATAAAAACTCCACGCTTGTGTTCCTTGACTATTCTCAGGCTTTCGATTCCATTTGTCACGACTTACTTGTCAGGAAACTAAAATACTTAGGTTTTGACAATACATCCTTGGATTGGTTTAAATCATATTTGGCTAATCGGACACAAATGACAAAACTTGGATTGAAAATGTCAAACGTCCTTCAAAAAAGTAGAGGAGTCCCACAAGGTAGCTGTCTTGGCCCTATATTATTCAATGTATACACTGCAGACTAAATAATAAATAAATAAATAAAATTGTCTTTATTGGTTCAAGCGTTAAGTCAATTTTACAAAACTGTTTTTCTCTTACAACTTTCGTCATCTAATATCTAACAAACAATTAAAAACCAAAATAAGTACATAAGACTAAAAGCTATACATGAAATGAGCACATTTTTATATTTGTTTTGAAGCCTGTTAAACCTTTTTCTCTTATTTTTGAAGGGACAGAGTTGTACAATTTAGGTCCGAAGTAAGCAAAGGCTCTCCGACCTACCTCATGGCTGACTTTAGGCAAGTGCAACAAATCGTTCTGTCGGGTGCTGCGCTTAGAAACGTCCCGCCGGGCTGGCGGTTTTTCTCTCAAGTAGAGTGGCTTACCTAGGGATAACGTTTTGTGTATGAGAACACAAGTAGAGGCCTTACAAAAAACTTCAATGGGCAGCAATTTCGCATCCCTTCTGAATGTACTTACGTGTTCTCTTTTTCTTAAGCCATAAATGAACCTGACTGCTGCATTCTGCGTTCTCTGTATTTTATTACAGTCACCTTTTAATATACTGTTTCCATATGCTGGAAGACAGTATTCAATAGCAGAGAGAACTAGCGACTTGACTATCTGGACCCTAGCGTCCTCAGGCAATAGGTATCTAAGCCTATACAGTCCGCGTAATCTACCCAATGCCTTCTGACACGCATAGGACACATGCTGCGAGAGGGTGAGGTTGTCATCTAATATCACACCAAGTGTTTTTACTTGGCTACATATTTCAAGGGCATGTCCGGAAAGAGATATCTTACCATAAACCCCAATTTTTAGTGCAGTCTGCAAGTCAGGAGGGGCAACATGGAGAACAGAGCACTTATTAACGTTTAATTTCAGCCCCTGACTCATGGACCACTCTTCCACAGATTTAAGGTCTTTATTTACAATTTCAAATGCCTCACCCACATCATTTTTACTGTATGTATATAGCAGCTGGCAGTCATCAGCATACATGTGAATGGAACAGTTTTTTACCACATTTACAATGTCTGCAGTGTATACATTGAATAATATAGGGCCAAGACAGCTACCTTGTGGGACTCCTCTGCTTTTTTGAAGGACGTTTGACATTTTCAATCCAAGTTTTGTCATTTGTGTCCGATTAGCCAAATATGATTTAAACCAATCCAAGGATGTATTGTCAAAACCTAAGTATTTTAGTTTCCTGACAAGTAAGTCGTGACAAATGGAATCGAAAGCCTGAGAATAGTCAAGGAACACAAGCGTGGAGTTTTTATTTTTGTCCTTAGCTTCGTAAAGATCGCTGAATAAGTTAAGCAAAGCTGTACATGTGCTGTAGTACTTTCGGAAGCCAGATTGACACTTTGGTAGTATATCCTGCCCTTCAATATATCTCTCTACCTGTTCAGCAACAACCTTTTCAAGAATTTTGGACATAGCTGGGAGAACTGATATGGGTCTTAAATGTTCAACTGAATTCGGATTATCGGTTTTAGGCAGAGGGTGCACAATGCTTAACTTCCAAGCATCAGGAAAGATTCCCTTAGTAAGGGACTGATTAATCAGATGGGTTATAGCGTCTATGCAATATGGACTAACAGCCTTAATCATGTCTATGGATAGCTGATCAGAACCAACAGCTTTTGATTTTATTTCATTCATTGCTGCTTTTATTTCAGCAATAGATACTTTTTTAAATGAAAAAGTGCCTGGTGTACTATAACTTTCCTTGCAGTAGAAATCAGTTGCACTCTTATCAACATTGTAATAACTTCCCATGTTAACAAAATATTTATTTACATTATTTACATCTAGGTTTATATTTCTATTACCAATTTCATCACTTACAACATCGCATTCTCGCAAGCACGACCAAAACTCTTTTGAACCCTTAGTGTTGGATATTTTATATTTATAAAAATATTTCTTAGAATTTCTAATGAGACAATTTAACTTATTTCTGACACCTTTGTATTTGTTCCAGTCTATTTGCATTTTAGATTTCTGATAACATCGTTTCAATTTGTTTTTTTCCTTTATCATTTCGCTAATCTCTGGAGTCATCCACGGGGTTTTTTTCCTTGTAGCTCGTTTAACGACCATAGGAGCTAACTCATCATACACTGCCCGTATGTTTGATGTTATGAACGTCTCAATTTTCTGTACCTCATTTGTTTGTAAGGCTATGTTCCAATCAATTGATGCAATTTTTCTGACTACTGTATTGATGTTAAACTTAGAGAAGTCTCGATATGTTAACATTTTTTCAAATTTTCTGCTCACATAATATTTAATTTGACCATAGATAAGTTTATGATCAGTAATTTGTTTGCCCCTATAGTCAGTAATATCTGATGTGTCAATTACTCCACATTTCTCAAGTTTGGTACCTTTCTCTACATATATATGGTCAATCAATGTGGAGGTCTTTTCAGTTACTCTGGTAGCAACATTAATCATTTGCAGAACATTTGATGAGCGAATGAGCCTTCTTAGATATTTAGCTTCACAATTGGTTTTCGATAAAAGGTCTATGTTTACATCTCCAAGCATTATAACTCTATCAACCTCTGCAGCAAGATCTACAAATACTGCCTGAAATAGTGATTCTAATTTTGTGTAGATGACACCAGGAGGCCTGTATATAACACAAACTCCGAGTCTCACACCCTTGCTCTTTATAATGACGGATAAATGTTCCAATCCAGAGTCTACCTCATTCAGGCTATACACACGAAAGTTAATTGTGTTCCTGATAAAAATTGCAACACCACCCCCACCGCATGTCCCCTGTCTATCAGACCTAATAAGGTCATACCCAGGCAGTTTATATCTATCAGAAGATATACCAGTAGAGAGCCAAGTTTCAGATATACCTATAATGTCAAACTGAAAATCTGAAATGATTGAGCTCAGCTCCTCAAAACCTGTACCCAAAGATCTTATATTGACATGAGCAAATGCTAAGCTGCGCCCCTTTGAGCCATTTGTATCTCGTTTCCCGAGGCTGTAGTATTATCAGCTTCCGATTGAGTATCAAGGGATGCAGTCAACTCAGTGGCTGAGGGTTGTCTTACGAGCAACAGAGTATCACTAGTATCAGATTGGTTCGCCTTTAAAAACTCTGTTAAGATGCTAGAAAATAATTTTCCCAGGCTGATGGTACCATCCCTGTTAAGATGCCTGCCATCTCTAGACAAATGCTGCTTACCAACCCAGCAGTTCGCCTCCACAAACACAGCCCCAAAGTTATTACACATTAACTCGAGTTGATCATTGAAACCAAAAAGAGCTTTATAGGAAATATCTGATCGGATTAAAATACTATTTACAAAAATTTGAGCGTTAGGGAAATTAGTTCTGGCCATGAAGAGCAAGTCAGCCATGGCGTGGAGTGCCTCGCGCTTTCCCCAACCACCATTGTACCCAAATCTACCGTTATAACCCCTCTTGAGGTTGTTTGTCCTCAGACATTGTAAATGTGGTAAAAAACTGTTCCATTCACATGTATGCTGATGACTGCCAGCTGCTATATACATACAGTAAAAATGACGTGGGTGAGGCATTTGAAATTGTAAATAAAGACCTTAAATCTGTAGAAGAGTGGTCCATGAGTCAGGGGCTGAAATTAAACGTTAATAAGTGCTCTGTTCTCCATGTTGCCCCTCCTGACTTGCAGAATGCACTAAAAATTGGGGTTTATGGTAAGATATCTCTTTCCGGACATGCACTTGAAATATGTAGCCAAGTAAAAACACTTGGTGTGATATTAGATGACAACCTCACCCTCTCGCAGCATGTGTCCTATGCGTGTCAGAAGGCATTGGGTAGATTACGCGGACTGTATAGGCTTAGATACCTATTGCCTGAGGACGCTAGGGTCCAGATAGTCAAGTCGCTAGTTCTCTCTGCTATTGAATACTGTCTTCCAGCATATGGAAACAGTATATTAAAAGGTGACTGTAATAAAATACAGAGAACGCAGAATGCAGCAGTCAGGTTCATTTATGGCTTAAGAAAAAGAGAACACGTAAGTACATTCAGAAGGGATGCGAAATTACTGCCCATTGAAGTTTTTTGTAAGGCCTCTACTTGTGTTCTCATACACAAAACGTTATCCCTAGGTAAGCCACTCTACTTGAGAGAAAAACTGCCAGCCCGGCGGGACGTTTCTAAGCGCAGCACCCGACAGAACGATTTGTTGCACTTGCCTAAAGTCAGCCATGAGGTAGGTCGGAGAGCCTTTGCTTACTTCGGACCTAAATTGTACAACTCTGTCCCTTCAAAAATAAGAGAAAAAGGTTTAACAGGCTTCAAAACAAATATAAAAATGTGCTCATTTCATGTATAGCTTTTAGTCTTATGTACTTATTTTGGTTTTTAATTGTTTGTTAGATATTAGATGACGAAAGTTGTAAGAGAAAAACAGTTTTGTAAAATTGACTTAACGCTTGAACCAATAAAGACAATTTTATTTATTATTTATTTATTTATTTTGTAACAGGTGTTGTGCGACATTTGATCTTTCCGGTTTGTTGTTCCTCCATGCAGATATGTGGTTTTTGAAGCGGTTAACGAAGTTCACAGTCTGTCCAATGTAGAAGCTATCACAATCGTCACAATTGATTTTATATATGCCTGAAGTGTCGAATTTGTTACAATCTTCTATTTTTGGATGCAGTATTTTACTCATGGTGTTCTGAGTCCTGTAGGCTATTGAAACTCCGTATTTCTTGAATCTGTTAGCAGTCCTTTGTGTTGTAGTCCCCGTGTAGCTAAATGTGATATATCTAGTGTTTTCCTCTTTTATCTCTTCTAATGTTGTTCTGCTGTGTAGTGTATTCTGTCTATCGATTTTCCTCCTCGTCTTCCTTGCGATGTCCTCTATCGTCTTGGTCCGAAATCCATTCACTTGAGCGATCTTCTTAATGGTGTCCAGTTCTTTTTTCCTATTGGTTTGGCTAAGTGGGATCTTATAGGCTCGGTACAGCATAGATCTAAAGGCTGCGGTCTTGTGGATTGTCGGATGGATAGACTTGTTGTTGATTGTAGTGTCCGTTTGCGTAGGTTTCCTGTAGATGTCAAACTCTATCTTGCTGTCTTTTCTCTCTAATGTGAGGTCCAGGAATTTGATCTTTTTGTTTTCTTCAAACTCGTTAGTAAAGGTGAGGTTCGGGTGGTGGTTGTTTAGTGTCTGCATCATCGTTTCGTGCTCCTGCTCCTGGGCTTGTCTGAAGATAACAATAATGTCGTCTACATATCTAACATACAGTTTTACATCATGATTTTTTATTAAATTCGTTAACATTTCTTTTTCCTGATGCTGTAAAAATATTTCTGACAAAATTGCCGAAAGTGGACTTCCCATAGCTAAACCATCTGTTTGTTCGTAAAATCTATTGTTGAATCAAAAATAATTTTGCTTCAAAACAGTCACAAGTAATTTTACAATCTGATTGACATATTCATCGTCTAAACTATTCGGTACTTACGTATTAAACGGAGGCCACAATTTGTCAGCGCGCTGCGGCGGTTATGTTAGGTTGGGTTATCGTAAATATTATGTGTGTAGGACTTTCCTCGCTTGGTTATGAATCGATACCAGACGAGTTATACTTTCTATTATGATAACCCAACCTAACATAACCGCCGCAGCGCGCTGACAAAATGTGGCCTCCGTTTAATACGTAAGTACCAACTATTCTGTAAAAGCCTACATTTAACAAGATCTACAGTTTCGGATACAGCAATGTTTGTGTACAGATTTGCGATATCAAATGAGACTAGCCTACTATTCGAATCTATATCTATGTTCTTGACACGTTCAACAAATTCATACCTATTCTTTACATTGTATACATGTTCTAATTCTAAATCATTGCTGAGCTTACTTGCTAACAATTTTGAAACATTGTAGGTAGGAGCACATTTAAAGTTAACTAATGGTCTGATGGGTACATTCTTCTTGTGTATTTTTGGGATCCCTTTCATCACGGGCGCTTTAGAATTTAGGATGTTCATCTTCTGTCGACATTCTTCGGGAATCACTCTGGTGCATCTCTTCACGACGTCGGACAGCTCTCTTTGGTACTTCTGCGTTGGATCCTTTTTCAGCTCTTTGAAGTTATTTTCTTTGATGAAATCTTCCGTCTTCTTTATATATTCTTCTTTTCCGAGCACTACAATGGCGTTGCTTTTGTCTGCTTTCACAACGATTGAGCTATTCTCTTCCAGTTTCTTCTTTATTTTGCTGCACGTCTTCAGTTCTTAATTTCTGCTGGGATCTATGTGTCCTTGGCTGGTGAAATCGTTGGCTGTTACTTCCTTCCGAACGGCATAATGGTCTACGTCTCTGAGTGATTTTACATTTGCTTCAACTTCAGTAGCTAGTAGTTCGTTTTCGCCCTTCTTCTTCATTGGGAAATTGTACTTCATTCCGTAGTTCAGTATTTTCGTTTCTTCTTCACTGAATTGAATGTCTGTAAGGTTGATGACTCTCTTCTGGAATTTGTGTTCTGTACTGGTCCTATCCAAGTCTTTATTAGGTGTATTCTTCTCTACGAGTTTGTCTAATTTGTAGTTTATCCGTAAATATTTCCTGTCCATGGCATCTTCAACCTCTTCACTGACGACTTCGTGTAGTAAATTCCATGCTATTAGTCCGTATGATCTCAAAAATTGTAGGTGGATGTCGTAGGCAATCTGGTTCAGTTCTTCTTTTTCACAGTAAAGTTGTTTGATCATATTTTGGATGAATAATACCTCTCCTTGTTCCTTGGTTCTTTTAGCGGCAGTAGTGTTACAGTTGACTTTGATTTTAGCGTATTGTGGTGTAATTCTCTTCTTGATGCATTCTTTGTTTGAAGTAAATATCTGCAATCTTCATGGAAATCTTGATTCTTGTATCCATATATTTTGCTGCTAATTTTGCGTGACTAGCTTCACTAAATAACTTCTTGATCAGCATTGTACGTGTTATTAAATTTACTTAAAGTAAATAAAAGAAACGTCTTAAAACACTTAAAACATATATTTACGCTTATACTGTTACTCACAAGACGGTAAATATACAAAAAAGGTGGTAAGTAGTGATCGATTTCGATTGGACACTCCAATCATCATCAGACCCAATAGGCGAATGACAAGAATCTTGAATGGTGTCCCTACTTATACCCTATTGGCTACCGGAAGCACCGGCCAATACATTTTTATAAGTGCAACTGGAATCAAAATGTATTTGTTCATTAATCAACTTATTTCTATCTTTACATTTTTCCTTATAAATATACAATTCTTCCCAAGCATTCATTACATATCCTTTCTTACAATTCTTTAAAATATCTAGACTATCCTCCATTTTTCCTAGTGAGTGCCCATTTTGTAACAGGTGTTGTGCGACATTTGATCTTTCCGGTTTGTTGTTCCTCCATGCAGATATGTGGTTTTTGAAGCGGTTAACGAAGTTCACAGTCTGTCCAATGTAGAAGCTATCACAATCGTCACAATTGATTTTATATATGCCTGAAGTGTCGAATTTGTTACAATCTTCTATTTTTGGATGCAGTATTTTACTCATGGTGTTCTGAGTCCTGTAGGCTATTGAAACTCCGTATTTCTTGAATCTGTTAGCAATCCTTTGTGTTGTAGTCCCCGTGTAGCTAAATGTGATATATCTAGTGTTTTCCTCTTTTATCTCTTCTAATGTTGTTCTGCTGTGTAGTGTATTCTGTCTATCGATTTTCCTCCTCGTCTTCCTTGCGATGTCCTCTATCGTCTTGGTCCGAAATCCATTCACTTGAGCGATCTTCTTAATGGTGTCCAGTTCTTTTTTCCTATTGGTTTGGCTAAGTGGGATCTTATAGGCTCGGTACAGCATAGATCTAAAGGCTGCGGTCTTGTGGATTGTCGGATGGATAGACTTGTTGTTGATTGTAGTGTCCGTTTGCGTAGGTTTCCTGTAGATGCCAAACTCTATCTTGCTGTCTTTTCTCTCTAATGTGAGGTCCAGGAATTTGATCTTTTTGTTTTCTTCAAACTCGTTAGTAAAGGTGAGGTTCGGGTGGTGGTTGTTTAGTGTCTGCATCATCGTTTCGTGCTCCTGCTCCTGGGCTTGTCTGAAGATAACAATAATGTCGTCTACATATCTAACATACAGTTTTACATCATGATTTTTTCTTAAATTCGTTAACATTTCTTTTTCCTGATGCTGTAAAAATATTTCTGACAAAATTGCCGAAAGTGGACTTCCCATAGCTAAACCATCTGTTTGTTCGTAAAATCTATTGTTGAATCAAAAATAATTTTGCTTCAAAACAGTCACAAGTAATTTTACAATCTGATTGACATATTCATCGTCTAAACTATTCTGTAAAAGCCTACATTTAACAAGATCTACAGTTTCGGATACAGGAATGTTTGTGTACAGATTTGCGATATCAAATGAGACTAGCCTACTATTCGAATCTATATCTATGTTCTTGACACGTTCAACAAATTCATACCTATTCTTTACATTGTATACATGTTCTAATTCTAAATCATTGCTGAGCTTACTTGCTAACAATTTTGAAACATTGTAGGTAGGAGCACATTTAAAGTTAACTAATGGTCTGATGGGTACATTCTTCTTGTGTATTTTTGGGATCCCTTTCATCACGGGCGCTTTAGAATTTAGGATGTTCATCTTCTGTCGACATTCTTCGGGAATCACTCTGGTGCATCTCTTCACGACGTCGGACAGCTCTCTTTGGTACTTCTGCGTTTGATCCTTTTTCAGCTCTTTGAAGTTATTTTCTTTGATGAAATCTTCTGTCTTCTTTATATATTCTTCTTTTCCGAGCACTACAATGGCGTTGCTTTTGTCTGCTTTCACAACGATTGAGCTATAAATGTTTTTGATCATAATATAAATACATAGTTTAAAGTTTTTTATAATTATAATTATATATGAATGAACACTTTTTAATAATGTTTTTGTAATTAATAATACATATATAATAATATTATAGGAAGGATAATATGCAAATAAATATTGACAGGTTTTTTGATCATAATATAAATACATAGTTTAAAGTTTTTTTATAATTTTAATTATATATGAATGAATACATTTTAATAATGTTTTTGTAATTTATTATACATATATAATAATATTATAGGATGGATAATATACAAGTAAATATATATAATTTTTTGATCATAATATAAATACATATTTTATATTTTTTTCATAATTATAATTATATATGAATCAACACTTTTTAATAATGTTTTTAATAATAATAATACATATATATTAATATTATAGTAAGGATAATAAGCAATTAAATATTGACAGGTTTTTTTTATAATAATATAAATACATATTTTATAATTTTTATATAAAAATAATTATATATGAATGAACACTTTTTAATGATGTTTTTGTTATTAATAATACATATATAATAATATTATAGGAAGGATAATATACAAATAAATATATATAAATGTTTTTGATCATAATATAAATACATATTTTATAATATTTTTATAATAATAATTATATATGAATGAACACTTTTGAATAATGTTTTTGTTATTAATAATATATATATAATAATATTATAGGAAGGATAATATACAAATAAATATATATAAATGTTTTTGATCATAATATAAATACATATTTTATAATATTTTTATAATAATAATTATATATGAATGAACACTTTTTAATAATGTTTTTGTTATTAATAATACATATATAATAATATTATAGGAAGAATAATATGCAAATAAATATTCACAGGTTTTTTTATCATAATATAAATACATATTTTAAAGTTTTTTATAATAATAATAATATATGAATGAACACTTTTTAGTAATGTTTTTGTAATTAATAATCCAAATATAATAATATTATAGAAACGATAATATGGAAATAAATATTGACAGGTTTTTTTGATCATAATATAAATACATAGTTTAAAGTTTTTTTATAATAATAATTATATATGAATGAACACTTTTTAGTAATGTTTTTGTAATTAATAATACAAATATAATAATATTATAGAAACGATAATATGCAAATAAATATTGACAGGTTTTTTTGATCATAATATAAATACATAGTTAAAAGTTTTTTTATAATTATAATTATATATGAATGAACACTTTTTAATAATGTTTTTGTTATGAATAATACATATATAATAATATTATAGGAAGGATAATATACAAATAAATATATATAAATGTTTTTGATCATAATATAAATACATATTTTATAATATTTTTATAATAATAATTATATATGAATGAACACTTTTTAATAATGTTTTTGTTATGAATAATACATATATAATAATATTATAGGAAGGATAATATACAAATAATTATATATAAATGTTTTTGATCATAATATAAATACATATTTTATAATATTTTTATAATAATAATTATATATGAATGAACACTTTTTAATAATGTTTTTGTTATTAATAATACATATATAATAATATTATAGGAAGGATAATATACAAATAAATATATATAAATGTTTTTGATTATAATATAAATACATATTTTATAATATTTTTATAATTATAATTATATATGAATGAACACTTTTTAATAATGTTTTTAATAATAATAATACATATATATTAATATTATAGTAAGGATAATATGCAATTAAATGTTGACAGGTTTTTTTTATCATAATATAAATACATATTTTAAAATTTTTATATAAAAATAATTATATATGAATGAACACTTTTTAATGATGTTTTTGTTATTAATAATACATATATAATAATATTATAGGAAGGATAATATACAAATAAATATATATAAATGTTTTTGATCATAATATAAATACATATTTTATAATATTTGTATAATAATAATTTTATATGAATGAATACTTTTGAATAATGTTTTTGTTATTAATAATACATATATAATAATGTTATAGGAAGGATAATATGCAAATAAATATTCACAGTTTTTTTTAATCATAATATAAATACATATTTAAAAGTTTTTTATAATTATAATTATATATGAATGAACACTTTTTAGTAATGTTTTTGTAATTAATAATACAAATATAATAATATTATAGAAACGATAATATGCAAATAAATATTGACAGGTTTTTTGATCATAATATAAATACATAGTTTAAAGTTTTTTTATAATTATAATTATATATGAATGAACACTTTTTAATAATGTTTTTGTTATGAATAATACATATATAATAATATTATAGAAAGGATAATATACAAATAAATATATATAAATGTTTTTGATCATAATATAAATACATATTTTATAATATTTTTATAATAATAATAATATATGAATGAACACTTTTTAATAATGTTTTTGTTATTAATAATACATATATTATAATATTATAGGAAGGATAATATACAAATAAATATATATAAATGTTTTTGATCAAAATATAAATACATATTTTATAATATTTTTATAATAATAATTATATATGAATGAACACTTTTTAATAATGTTTTTGTTATTAATAATACATATATAATAATATTATAGGAAGGATAATATACAAATAAATATATATAAATGTTTTTGATCATAATATAAATACATATTTTATAATATTTTTATAATTATAATTATATATGAATGAACACTTTTTAATAATGTTTTTGTTATTAATAATACATATATAATAATATTATAGGAAGGATAATATACAAATAAATATATATAAATGTTTTTGATCATAATATAAATACATATTTTATAATATTTTTATAATAATAATTATATATGAATGAAAACTTTTTAATAATGTTTTTGTTATTAATAATACATATATAATAATATTATAGGAAGGATAATATACAAATAAATATATATAAATGTTTTTGATCATAATATAAATACATATTTTATAATATTTTTTATAATTATAATTATATATGAATGAACACTTTTTAATAATGTTTTTAATAATAATAATACATTTATATTAATATTATAGGAAGGATAATATGCAATTAAATATTGACAGTTTTTTTTTATCATAATATAAATACATATTTTAAATCTTTTTATAATAATAATTATATATGAATGAACACTTTTTAGTAATGTTTTTGTAATTAATAATACAAATATAATAATATTAAAGAAACAATAATATGCAAATAAATATTGACAGGTTTTTTTGATCATAATATAAATACATAGTTTAAAGTTTTTTTATAATTATAATTATATATGAATGAACACTTTTTAATAATGTTTTTGTTATGAATAATACATATATAATAATATTATAGGAAGGATAATATACAAATAAATATATATAAATGTTTTTGATCATAATATAAATACATATTTTATAATATTTTTATAATAATAATTATATATGAATGAACACTTTTGAATAATGTTTTTGTTATTAATAATACATATATAATAATATTTTAGGAAGGATAATATACAAATAAATATATATAATTGTTTTTGATCATAATATAAATACATATTTTATAATATTTTTATAATAATAATTATATATGAATGAACACTTTTTAATAATGTTTTTGTTATTAATAATACATATATAATAATATTATAGGAAGGATAATATGCAAATAAATATTCACAGGTTTTTTTATCATAATATAAATACATATTTTAAAGTTTTTTATAATAATAATAATATATGAATAAACACTTTTTAGTAATGTTTTTGTAATTAATAATACAAATATAATAATATTATAGAAACGATAATATGCAAATAAATATTGACAGGTTTTTTTGATCATAATATGATTACATAGTTTAAAGTTTTTTTATAATAATAATTATATATGAATGAACACTTTTTAGTAATGTTTTTGTAATTAATAATACAAATATAATAATATTATAGAAACGATAATATGCAAATAAATATTGACAGGTTTTTTTGATCATAATATAAATACATAGTTTAAAGTTTTTTTATAATTATAATTATATATGAATGAACACTTTTTAATAATGTTTTTGTTATGAATAATACATATATAATAATATTATAGGAAGGATAATATACAAATAAATATATATAAATGTTTTTGATCATAATATAAATACATATTTTATAATATTTTTATAATTATAATTATATATGAATGAACACTTTTTAATAATGTTTTTAATAATAATAATACATATATATTAATATTATAGTAAGGATAATATGCAATTAAATATTGACAGGTTTTTTTGATCATAATATAAGTACATAGTTTAAAGTTTTTTTATAATTATAATTATATATGAATGAACACTTTTTAATAATGTTTTTGTTATGAATAATACATATATAATAATATTATAGGAAGGATAATATACAAATAAATATATATAAATGTTTTTGATCATAATATAAATACATATTTTATAATATTTTTATAATAATAATAATATATGAATGAACACTTTTTAATAATGTTTTTGTTATGAATAATACATATATAATAATATTATAGGAAGGATAATATACAAATAAATATATATAAATGTTTTTGATCATAATATAAAAACATATTTTATAATATTTTTATAATTATAATTATATATGAATGAACACTTTTTAATAATGTTTTTGTTATGAATAATACATATATATTAATATTATAGTAAGGATAATATGCAATTAAATATTGACAGGTTTTTTTTATCATAATATAAATACATATTTTAAAATTTTTATATAAAAATAATTATATATGAATGAACACTTTTTTATGATGTTTTTGTAATTAATAATACATATATAATAATATTATAGGAAGGATAATATGCAAATAAATATTCACAGGTTTTTTTTATCATAGTATAAATACATATTTTAAATTTTTTTTTTTTTATAATAATTATATATGAATGAACACTTTTTAGTAATGTTTTTGTAATTAATAATACAAATATAATAATATTAAAGAAACGATAATATGAAAATAAATATTGACAGGTTTTTTTGATCATAATATAAATACATAGTTTAAAGTTTTTTTATAATTATATTTATATATGAATGAACACTTTTTAATAATGTTTTTGTTATGAATAATACATATATAATAATATTATAGGAAGGATAATATACAAATAAATATATAAAAATGTTTTTGATCATAATATAAATACATATTTTATAATATTTTTATAATTATAATTATATATGAATGAACACTTTTTAATAATGTTTTTAATAATAATAATACATATATATTAATATTATAGTAAGGATAATAAGCAATTAAATATTGACAGGTTTTTTTTATAATAATATAAATACATATTTTATAATTTTTATATAAAAATAATTATATATGAATGAACACTTTTTAATGATGTTTTTGTTATTAATAATACATATATAATAATATTATAGGAAGGATAATATACAAATAAATATATATAAATGTTTTTGATCATAATATAAATACATATTTTATAATATTTTTATAATAATAATTATATATGAATGAACACTTTTTAATAATGTTTTTGTTATTAATAATACATATATAATAATATTTTAGGAAGGATAATATACAAATAAATATATATAAATGTTTTTGATCATAATATAAATACATATTTTATAATATTTTTATAATAATAATTATATATGAATGAACACTTTTTAATAATGTTTTTGTTATTAATAATACATATATAATAATATTATAGGAAGAATAATATGCAAATAAATATTCACAGGTTTTTTTATCATAATATAAATACATATTTTAAAGTTTTTTATAATAATAATAATATATGAATGAACACTTTTTAGTAATGTTTTTGTAATTAATAATCCAAATATAATAATATTATAGAAACGATAATATGGAAATAAATATTGACAGGTTTTTTTGATCATAATATAAATACATAGTTTAAAGTTTTTTTATAATAATAATTATATATGAATGAACACTTTTTAGTAATGTTTTTGTAATTAATAATACAAATATAATAATATTATAGAAACGATAATATGCAAATAAATATTGACAGGTTTTTTTGATCATAATATAAATACATAGTTTAAAGTTTTTATATAATTATAATTATATATGAATGAACACTTTTTAATAATGTTTTTGTTATGAATAATACATATATAATAATATTATAGGAAGGATAATATACAAATAAATATATATAAATGTTTTTGATCATAATATAAATACATATTTAATAATATTTTTATAATAATAATTATATATGAATGAACACTTTTTAATAATGTTTTTGTTATGAATAATACATATATAATAATATTATAGGAAGGATAATATACAAATAAATATATATAAATGTTTTTGATCATAATATAAATACATATTTTATAATATTTTTATAATAATAATTATATATGAATGAACACTTTTTAATAATGTTTTTGTTATTAATAATACATATATAATGATATTATAGGAAGGATAATATACAAATAAATATATATAAATGTTTTTGATCATAATATGAATACATATTTTATAATATTTTTATAATTATAATTATATATGAATGAACACTTTTTAATGATGTTTTTGTAATTAATAATACATATATAATAATATTATAGGAAGGATAATATGCAAATAAATATTCACAGTTTTTTTATCATAATATAAATACATATTTTAAAGTTTTTTATAATAATAATTATATATGAATGAACACTTTTTAGTAATGTTTTTGTAATTAATAATACAAATATAATAATATTATAGAAACGATAATATGCAAATAGATATTGACAGGTTTTTTTGAACATAATATAAATACATAGATTAAAGTTTTTTTATAATAATAATTATATATGAATGAACACTTTTTAGTAATGTTTTTGTAATTAATAATACAAATATAATAATATTATAGAAACGATAATATGCAAATAAATATTGACAGGTTTTTTGATCATAATATAAATACATAGTTTAAAGTTTTTTTATAATTATAATTATATATGAATGAACACTTTTTAAAAATGTTTTTGTTATGAATAATACATATATAATAATATTATAGAAAGGATAATATGCAAATAAATATATATAAATGTTTTTGATCATAATATAAATACATATTTTATAATATTTTTATAATAATAATAATATATGAATGAACACTTTTTAATAATGTTTTTGTTATTAATAATACATATATAATAATATTATAGGAAGGATAATATACAAATAAATATATATAAATGTTTTTGATCATAAAATAAAAACATATTTTATAATATTTTTATAATAATAATTATATATGAATGAACACTTTTTAATAATGTTTTTGTTATTAATAATACATATATAATAATATTATAGGAAGGATAATAAACAAATAAATATATATAAATGTTTTTGATCATAATATAAATACATATTTTATAATATTTTTATAATTATAATTATATATGAATGAACACTTTTTAATAATGTTTTTGTTATTAATAATACATATATAATAATATTATAGGAAGGATAATATACAAATAAATATATATAAATGTTTTTGATTATAATATAAATACATATTTTATAATATTTTTATAATAATAATTACATATGAATGAACACTTTTTAATAATGTTTTTAATAATAATAATACATATATATTAATATTATAGGAAGGATAATATGCAATTAAATATTGACAGGTTTTTTTTATCATAATATAAATACATATTTAAATCTTTTTATAATAATAATTATATATGAATGAACACTTTTTAGTAATGTTTTTTTAATTAATAATACATAATAATACATATATAATAATATTATAGGAAGGATAATATACAAATAAATATATATAAATGTTTTTGATCATAATATAAATACATATTTTATAATATTTTTTATAATTATAATTATATATGAATGAACACTTTTTAATAATGTTTTTAATAATAATAATACATATATATTAATATTATAGGAAGGATAATATGCAATTAAATATTGACAGGTTTTTTTTATCATAATATAAATACATATTTAAATCTTTTTATAATAATAATTATATATGAATGAACACTTTTTAGTAATGTTTTTGTAATTAATAATACAAATATAATAATATTAAAGAAACAATAATATGCAAATAAATATTGACAGGTTTTTTTGATCATAATATAAATACATAGTTTAAAGTTTTTTTATAATTATAATTATATATGAATGAACACTTTTTAATAATGTTTTTGTTATGAATATTACATATATAATAATATTATAGGAAGGATAATATACAAATAAATATATAAAAATGTTTTTGATATTAATATAAATACATATTTTATAATATTTTTATAATAATAATTATATATGAATGAACACTTTTGAATAATGTTTTTGTTATTAATAATACATATATAATAATATTTTAGGAAGGATAATATACAAATAAATATATATAAATGTTTTTGATATTAATATAAATACATATTTTATAATATTTTTATAATTATAATTATATATGAATGAACACTTTTTAATAATGTTTTTAATAATAATAATACATATATATTAATATTATAGTAAGGATAATATGCAATTAAATATTGACAGGTTTTTTTTATCATAATATAAATACATATTTTATAATTTTTATATAAAAATAATTATATATGAATGAACACTTTTTAATGATGTTTTTGTTATGAATAATACATATATAATAATATTATAGGAAGGATAATATACAAATAAATATATATAAATGTTTTTGATATTAATATAAATACATATTTTATAATATTTTTATAATAATAATTATATATGAATGAACACTTTTGAATAATGTTTTTGTTATTAATAATACATATATAATAATATTTTAGGAAGGATAATATACAAATAAATATATATAAATGTTTTTGATCATAATATAAATACATATTTTATAATATTTTTATAATAATAATTATATATGAATGAACACTTTTTAATAATGTTTTTGTTATTAATAATACATATATAATAATATTATAGGAAGGATAATATGCAAATAAATATTCACAGGTTTTTTATCATAATATAAATACATATTTTAAAGTTTTTTTATAATAATAATAATATATGAATGAACACTTTTTAGTAATGTTTTTGTAATTAATAATACAAATATAATAATATTATAGAAACGATAATATGCAAATAAATATTGACAGGTTTTTTTGATCATAATATAAATACATAGTTTAAAGTTTTTTTATAATAATAATTATATATGAATGAACACTTTTTAGTAATGTTTTTGTAATTAATAATACAAATAAAATAATATTATAGAAACGATAATATGCAAATAAATATTGACAGGTTTTTTTGATCATAATATAAATACATAGTTTAAAGTTTTTTTATAATTATAATTATATATGAATGAACACTTTTTAATAATGTTTTTGTTATAAATAATACATATATAATAATATTATAGGAAGGATAATAAACATTATTAAAAAGTGTTCATTCATATATAATTATAATTATAAAAAAACTTTAAACTATGTATTTATATTATGATCAAAAAAACCTGTCAATATTTATTTTCATATTATCGTTTCTATAATATTATTATATTTGTATTATTAATTACAAAAACATTACTAAAAAGTGTTCATTCATATATAATTATTATTATAAAAAACTTTAAAATATGTATTTATATTATGATAAAAAAAACCTGTGAATATTTATTTGCATATTATCCTTCCTATAATATTATTATATATGTATTATTAATAACAAAAACATTATTAAAAAGTGTTCATTCATATATAATTATTATTATAAAAATATTATAAAATATGTTTTTATATTATGATCAAAAACATTTATATATATTTATTTGTATATTATCCTTCCTATAATATTATTATATATGTATTATTCATAACAAAAACATTATTAAAAAGTGTTCATTCATATATTATTATAATTATAAAAATATTATAAAATATGTATTTATATTATGATCAAAAACATTTATATATATTTATTTGTATATTATCCTTCCTATAATATTATTATATATGTATTATTCATAACAAAAACATCATTAAAAAGTGTTCATTCATATATAATTATAATTATAAAAAAACTTTAAACTATGTATTTATATTATGATAAAAAAAACCTGTCAATATTTATTTGCATATTATCGTTTCTATAATATTATTATATTTGTATTATTAATTACAAAAACATTACTAAAAAGTGTTCATTCATATATATTTATTATTATAAAAAAACTTTAAACTATGTATTTATATTATGATCAAAAAAACCTGTCAATATTTATTTGCATATTATCGTTTCTATAATATTATTATATTTGTATTATTAATTACAAAAACATTACTAAAAAGTGTTCATTCATATATTATTATTATTATAAAAAACTTTAAAATATGTATTTATAATATGATAAAAAAAAACCTGTGAATATTTATTTGCATATTATCCTTCCTATAATATTATTATATATGTATTGTTAACAACAAAAACATTATTAAAAAGTGTTTATTCATATATAATTATTATTATAAAAATATTATAAAATATGTATTTATATTATGATCAAAAACATTTATATATATTTATTTGTATATTATCCTTCCTATAATATTATTATATATGTATTATTAATAACAAAAACATTATTCAAAAGTGTTCATTCATATATAATTATTCTTATAAAAATATTATAAAATATGTATTTATATTATGATCAAAAAAATTTATATATATTTATTTGTATATTATCCTTCCTATAATATTATTATATATGTATTATTATAACAAAAACATCATTAAAAAGTGTTCATTCATATATAATTATTTTTATATAAAAATTATAAAATATGTATTTATATTATGATAAAAAAAACCTGTCAATATTTAATTGCATATTATCCTTACTATAATATTAATATATATGTATTATTATTATTAAAAACATTATTAAAAAGTGTTCATTCATATATAATTATAATTATAAAAATATTATAAAATATGTATTTATATTATGATCAAAAACATTTTTATATATTTATTTGTATATTATCCTTCCTATAATATTATTATATATGTATTATTCATAACAAAAACATTATTAAAAAGTGTTCATTCATATATAATTATAATTATAAAAAAACTTTAAACTATGTATTTATATTATGATCAAAAAAACTTGTCAATATTTATTTGCATATTATTGTTTCTATAATATTATTATATTTGTATTATTAATTACAAAAACATTACTAAAAAGTGTTCATTCATATATAATTATTATTATAAAAAACTTTAAAATATGTATTTATATTATGATAAAAAAAACCTGTCAATATTTAATTGCATATTATCCTTCCTATAATATTAATATATATGTATTATTATTATTAAAAACATTATTAAAAAGTGTTCATTCATATATAATTATTATTATAAAAATATTATAAAATATGTATTTATATTATGATCAAAAACATTTATATATATTTATTTGTATATTATCCTTCCTATAATATTATTATATATGTATTATTAATAACAAAAACATTATTCAAAAGTGTTCATTCATATATAATTATTATTATAAAAATATTATAAAATAAGTATTTACATTATGATCAAAAACATTTATATATATTTATTTGTATATTATCCTTCCTATAATATTATTATATATGTATTATTAATAACAAAAACATCATTAAAAAGTGTTCATTCATATATAATTATTTTTATATAAAAATTTTAAAATATGTATTTATATTATGATAAAAAAAACCTGTCAATATTTAATTGCATATTATCCTTACTATAATATTAATATATATGTATTATTATTATTAAAAACATTATTAAAAAGTGTTCATTCATGTATAATAATAATTATAAAAATATTATAAAATATGTATTTATATTATGATCAAAAACATTTATATATATTTATTTGTATATTATCCTTCCTATAATATTATTATATATGTATTATTAATAACAAAAACATTATTCAAAAGTGTTCATTCATATATAATTATTATTATAAAAATATTATAAAATATGTATTTATATTATGATCAAAAACATTTATATATATTTATTTGTATATTATCCTTCCTATAATATTATTATATATGTATTATTAATAACAAAAACATCATTAAAAAGTGTTCATTCATATATAATTATTTTTATATAAAAATTTTAAAATATGTATTTATATTATGATAAAAAAAAACCTGTCAATATTTAATTGCATATTATCCTTACTATAATATTAATATATATGTATTATTATTATTAAAAACATTATTAAAAAGTGTTCATTCATATATAATTATAATATATAAATATTATAAAATATGTATTTATATTATGATCAAAAACATTTATATATATTTATTTGTATATTATCCTTCCTATAATATTATTATATATGTATTATTCATAACAAAAACATTATTAAAAAGTGTTCATTCATATATAATTATAATTATAAAAAAACTTTAAACTATGTATTTATATTATGATCAAAAAAACCTGTCAATATTTTTTTGCATATTATCGTTTCTATAATATTATTATATTTGTATTATTAATTACAAAAACATTACTAAAAAGTGTTCATTCATATATAATTATTATTATAAAAAAAACTTTAAACTATGTATTTATATTATGATCAAAAAAACCTGTCAATATTTATTTGCATATTATCGTTTCTATAATATTATTATATTTGTATTATTAATTACAAAAACATTACTAAAAAGTGTTCATTCATATATTATTATTATTATAAAAAACTTTAAAATATGTATTTATATTATAATAAAAAAAACTGTGAATATTTATTTGCATATTATCCTTCCTATAATATTATTATATATGTATTATTAATAACAAAAACAATATTAAAAAGTGTTCATTCATATATAATTATTATTATAAAAATATTATAAAATATGTATTTATATTATGATCAAAAACATTTATATATATTTATTTGTATATTATCCTTCCTAAAATATTATTATATATGTATTATTAATAACAAAAACATTATTCAAAAGTGTTCATTCATATATAATTATTACTATAAAAATATTATAAAATATGTATTTATATTAATATCAAAAACATTTATATATATTTATTTGTATATTATCCTTCCTATAATATTATTATATATGTATTATTCATAACAAAAACATCATTAAAAAGTGTTCATTCATATATAATTATTTTTATATAAAAATTATAAAATATGTATTTATATTATGATAAAAAAAACCTGTCAATATTTAATTGCATATTATCCTTACTATAATATTAATATATATGTATTATTATTATTAAAAACATTATTAAAAAGTGTTCATTCATATATAATTATAATTATAAAAATATTATAAAATATGTATTTATATTATGATCAAAAACATTTTTATATATTTATTTGTATATTATCCTTCCTATAATATTATTATATATGTATTATTCATAACAAAAACATTATTAAAAAGTGTTCATTCATATATAATTATAATTATAAAAAAACTTTAAACTATGTATTTATATTATGATCAAAAAAACCTGTCAATATTTATTTGCATATTATTGTTTCTTTAATATTATTATATTTGTATTATTAATTACAAAAACATTACTAAAAAGTGTTCATTCATATATAATTATTATTATAAAAAGATTTAAATATGTATTTATATTATGATAAAAAAAACCTGTCAATATTTAATTGCATATTATCCTTCCTATAATATTAATATATATGTATTATTATTATTAAAAACATTATTAAAAAGTGTTCATTCATATATAATTATAATTATAAAAAATATTATAAAATATGTATTTATATTATGATCAAAAACATTTATATATATTTATTTGTATATTATCCTTCCTATAATATTATTATATATGTATTATTTATAACAAAAACATTATTAAAAAGTGTTCATTCATATGTAATTATTATTATAAAAATATTATAAAATATGTATTTATATTATGATCAAAAACATTTATATATATTTATTTGTATATTATCCTTCCTATAATATTATTATATATGTATTATTAATAACAAAAACATTATTAAAAAGTGTTCATTCATATATAATTATAATTATAAAAATATTATAAAATATGTATTTATATTAATATTTAATATTATTAATTTAATATTATTAATCTTACTAATATTATAAATCTGAAAGTTTGTGAGTTTGTGTGTATGTTTGTGTGTATGTTTGTGTGTGTGTTTGTGTGTGTGTTTGTTGCTCAATCACGCATAAACTACTGGACGGATTGGGCTGAAATTTGGCATGATGATAGCTCACATTCCCGATTAACATTAAAGCATATTCTTATCTCAAAAACCCTTTCGGGCTCCGCCCCAGTGGCTCTGTAGTTCCCCATGTTAATCTTATGATTTTTCATATTTAAAAGGAATTAATGAATCTTAACAGCTGTCTCAATTAAACAAGTTGGTTCTGTTCTATGATGTTCAACAGCATAAAATTTACAAGGATTACCAACAGGGTGCAGCACTATTAATTTTTTTTTAAATTTATGACAACAGCTAATTTCCAACCAAAAGGTGAGTGAGCGTAGCGAACGAACTTCAACCTTGAGGCGAGTTAGCGTAGCGAACGAGCTAATCTGAAGGCAAGTGAGCGCAGCGAACGAGCTCCAACCTAAAGGTGAGTGAGCGTAGCGAACGAACTTCAACCAGGACGTGAATGAGCCATGCGAATACTTATGAAGTTAAACGGGGCGAAGCCCGCGGGTACAGCTAGTTTGTATAACAGTTTTTGTATAACAAAAACATTATTAAAAAGTGTTCATTCATATGTAATTATTATTATAAAAATATTATAAAATATGTATTTATATTATGATCAAAAACATTTATATATATTTATTTGTATATTATCCTTCCTATAATATTATTATATATGTATTATTAATAACAAAAACATTATTAAAAAGTGTTCATTCATATATAATTATAATTATAAAAATATTATAAAATATGTATTTATATTATGATCAAAAACATTTATATATATTTATTTGTATATTATCCTTCCTATAATATTATTATATATGTATTATTAATAACAAAAACATTATTAAAAAGTGTTCATTCATATATAATTATTATTATAAAAATATTATAAAATATGTTTTTATTTTATGATCAAAAACATTTATATATATTTATTTGTATATTATCCTTCCTATAATATTATTATATATGTATTATTAATAACAAAAACATTATTAAAAAGTGTTCATTCATATATTATTATTATTATAAAAATATTATAAAATATGTATTTATATTATGATCAAAAACATTTATATATATTTATTTGTATATTATCCTTTCTATAATATTATTATATATGTATTATTCATAACAAAAACATTATTAAAAAGTGTTCATTCATATATAATTATAATTATAAAAAAAACTTTAAACTATGTATTTATATTATGATCAAAAAAACCTGTCAATATTTATTTGCATATTATCGTTTCTATAATATTATTATATTTGTATTATTAATTACAAAAACATTACTAAAAAGTGTTCATTCATATATAATTATTATTATAAAAAAACTTTAAACTATGTATTTATATTATGATCAAAAAAACCTGTCAATATTTATTTGCATATTATCGTTTCTATAATATTATTATATTTGTATTATTAATTACAAAAACATTACTAAAAAGTGTTCATTCATATATTATTATTATTATAAAAAACTTTAAAATATGTATTTATATTATGATAAAAAAACCTGTGAATATTTATTTGCATATTATCCTTCCTATAATATTATTATATATGTATTATTAATAACAAAAACATTATTAAAAAGTGTTCATTCATATATAATTATTATTATAAAAATATTATAAAATATGTATTTATATTATGATCAAAAACATTTATATATATTTATTTGTATATTATCCTTCCTAAAATATTATTATATATGTATTATTAATAACAAAAACATTATTCAAAAGTGTTCATTCATATATAATTATTATTATAAAAATATTATAAAATATGTATTTATATTAATATCAAAAACATTTATATATATTTATTTGTATATTATCCTTCCTATAATATTATTATATATGTATTATTCATAACAAAAACATCATTAAAAAGTGTTCATTCATATATAATTATTTTTATATAAAAATTATAAAATATGTATTTATATTATGATAAAAAAAACCTGTCAATATTTAATTGCATATTATCCTTACTATAATATTAATATATATGTATTTTTATTATTAAAAACATTATTAAAAAGTGTTCATTCATATATAATTATAATTATAAAAACATTATAAAATATGTATTTATATTATGATCAAAAACATTTTTATATATTTATTTGTATATTATCCTTCCTATAATATTATTATATATGTATTATTCATAACAAAAACATTATTAAAAAGTGTTCATTCATATATAATTATAATTATAAAAAAACTTTAAACTATGTATTTATATTATGATCAAAAAAACCTGTCAATATTTATTTGCATATTATTGTTTCTTTAATATTATTATATTTGTATTATTAATTACAAAAACATTACTAAAAAGTGTTCATTCATATATAATTATTATTATAAAAAGATTTAAATATGTATTTATATTATGATAAAAAAAACCTGTCAATATTTAATTGCATATTATCCTTCCTATAATATTAATATATATGTATTATTATTATTAAATACATTATTAAAAAGTGTTCATTCTTATATAATTATAATTATAAAAAATATTATAAAATATGTATTTATATTATGATCAAAAACATTTATATATATTTATTTGTATATTATCCTTCCTATAATATTATTATATATGTATTATTATGTATTATTAATAACAAAAACATTATTAAAAAGTGTTCATTCATATGTAATTATTATTATAAAAATATTATAAAATATGTATTTATATTATGATCAAAAACATTTATATATATTTATTTGTATATTATCCTTCCTATAATATTATTATATATGTATTATTAATAACAAAAACATTATTAAAAAGTGTTCATTCATATATAATTATAATTATAAAAATATTATAAAATATGTATTTATATTATGATCAAAAACATTTATATATATTTATTTGTATATTATCCTTCCTATAATATTATTATATATGTATTATTAATAACAAAAACATTATTAAAAAGTGTTCATTCATATATAATTATTATTATAAAAATATTATAAAATATGTTTTTATTTTATGATCAAAAACATTTATATATATTTATTTGTATATTATCCTTTCTATAATATTATTATATATGTATTATTCATAACAAAAACATTATTAAAAAGTGTTCATTCATATATAATTATAATTATAAAAAAACTTTAAACTATGTATTTATATTATGATCAAAAAACCTGTCAATATTTATTTGCATATTATCGTTTCTATAATATTATTATATTTGTATTATTAATTACAAAAACATTACTAAAAAGTGTTCATTCATATATAATTATTATTATAAAAAACTTTAAAATATGTATTTATATTATGATAAAAAAAAACTGTGAATATTTATTTGCATATTATCCTTCCTATAATATTATTATATATGTATTATTCATAACAAAAACATTATTAAAAAGTGTTCATTCATATATAATTATTATTATAAAAATATTATAAAATATGTATTTATATTATAATCAAAAACATTTATATATATTTATTTGTATATTATCCTTCCTATAATATTATTATATATGTATTATTCATAACAAAAACATTATTAAAAAGTGTTCATTCATATATAATTATAATTATAAAAAAACTTTAAACTATGTATTTATATTATGATCAAAAAAACCTGTCAATATTTATTTGCATATTATCGTTTCTATAATATTATTATATTTGTATTATTAATTACAAAAACATTACTAAAAAGTGTTCATTCATATATAATTATTATTATAAAAAAACTTTAAACTATGTATTTATATTATGATCAAAAAAACCTGTCAATATTTATTTCCATATTATCGTTTCTATAATATTATTATATTTGGATTATTAATTACAAAAACATTACTAAAAAGTGTTCATTCATATATTATTATTATTATAAAAAACTTTAAAATATGTATTTATATTATGATAAAAAAACCTGTGAATATTTATTTGCATATTATTTTTCCTATAATATTATTATATATGTATTATTAATAACAAAAACATTATTAAAAAGTGTTCATTCATATATAATTATTATTATAAAAATATTATAAAATATGTATTTATATTATGATCAAAAACATTTATATATATTTATTTGTATATTATCCTTCCTATAATATTATTATATATATATTATTAATAACAAAAACATTATTCAAAAGTGTTCATTCATATATAATTATTATTATAAAAATATTATAAAATATGTATTTATATTATGATCAAAAACATTTATATATATTTATTTGTATATTATCCTTCCTATAATATTATTATATATGTATTATTAATAACAAAAACATCATTAAAAAGTGTTCATTCATATATAATTATTTTTATATAAAAATTATAAAATATGTATTTATATTATTATAAAAAAAACCTGTCAATATTTAATTGCTTATTATCCTTACTATAATATTAATATATATGTATTATTATTATTAAAAACATTATTAAAAAGTGTTCATTCATATATAATTATAATTATAAAAATATTATAAAATATGTATTTATATTATGATCAAAAACATTTTTATATATTTATTTGTATATTATCCTTCCTATAATATTATTATATATGTATTATTCATAACAAAAACATTATTAAAAAGTGTTCATTCATATATAAATATAATTATAAAAAAACTTTAAACTATGTATTTATATTATGATCAAAAAAACCTGTCAATATTTATTTTCATATTATCGTTTCTATAATATTATTATATTTGTATTATTAATTACAAAAACATTACTAAAAAGTGTTCATTCATATATAATTATTATTAAAAAAAAATTTAAAATATGTATTTATACTATGATAAAAAAAACCTGTGAATATTTATTTGCATATTATCCTTCCTATAATATTATTATATATGTATTATTAATTACAAAAACATCATTAAAAAGTGTTCATTCATATATAATTATTTTTATATAAAAATTTTAAAATATGTATTTATATTATGATAAAAAAAACCTGTCAATATTTAATTGCATATTATCCTTACTATAATATTAATATATATGTATTATTATTATTAAAAACATTATTAAAAAGTGTTCATTCATATATAATTATAATTATAAAAATATTATAAAATATGTTTTTATATTATGATCAAAAACATTTATATATATTTATTTGTATATTATCCTTCCTATAATATTATTATATATGTATTATTCATAACAAAAACATTATTAAAAAGTGTTCATTCATATATTATTATTATTATAAAAATATTATAAAATATGTATTTATATTATGATCAAAAACATTTATATATATTTATTTGTATATTATCCTTCCTATAATATTATTATATATGTATTATTCATAACAAAAACCTTATTAAAAAGTGTTCATTCATATATAATTATAATTATAAAAAAACTTTAAACTATGTATTTATATTATGATCAAAAAAACCTGTCAATATTTAATTGCATATTATCCTTACTATAATATTAATATATATGTATTATTATTATTAAGAACATTATTAAAAAGTGTTCATTCATATATAATTATAATTATAAAAATATTATAAAATATGTATTTATATTATGATCAAAAACATTTATATATATTTATTTGTATATTATCCTTCCTATAATATCATTATATATGTATTATTAATAACAAAAACATTATTAAAAAGTGTTCATTCATATATAATTATTATTATAAAAATATTATAAAATATGTATTTATATTATGATCAAAAACATTTATATATATTTATTTGTATATTATCCTTCCTATAATATTATTATATATGTATTATTCATAACAAAAACATTATTAAAAAGTGTTCATTCATATATAATTATTATTATAAAAATATTATAAAATATGTATTATTCATAACAAAAACATTATTAAAAAGTGTTCATTCATATATAATTATAATTATAAAAAAACTTTAAACTATGTATTTATATTATGATCAAAAAAACCTGTCAATATTTATTTGCATATTATCGTTTCTATAATATTATTATATTTGTATTATTAATTACAAAAACATTACTAAAAAGTGTTCATTCATATATAATTATTATTATAAAAAACTTTAAACTATGTATTTATATTATGATCAAAAAAACCTGTCAATATTTATTTCCATATTATCGTTTCTATAATATTATTATATTTGGATTATTAATTACAAAAACATTACTAAAAAGTGTTCATTCATATTTTATTATAAAAAGTTAAGTTAAGTAGTGTTAAGTTATTATAAAAAACTTTAAAATATGTATTTATATTATCATAAAAAAACCTGTGAATATTTATTTGCATATTATTCTTCCTATAATATTATTATATATGTATTATTAATAACAAAAACATTATTAAAAAGTGTTCATTCATATATAATTATTATTATAAAAATATTATAAAATATGTATTTATATTATGATCAAAAACATTTATATATATTTATTTGTATATTATCCTTCCTATAATATTATTATATATATATTATTAATAACAAAAACATTATTCAAAAGTGTTCATTCATATACAATTATTATTATAAAAATATTATAAAATATGTATTTATATTATGATCAAAAACATTTATATATATTTATTTGTATATTATCCTTCCTATAGTATTATTATATATGTATTATTAATAACAAAAACATCATTAAAAAGTGTTCATTCATATATAATTATTTTTATATAAAAATTATAAAATATGTATTTATATTATTATAAAAAAAACCTGTCAATATTTAATTGCTTATTATCCTTACTATAATATTAATATATATGTATTATTATTATTAAAAACATTATTAAAAAGTGTTCATTCATATATAATTATAATAATAAAAATATTATAAAATATGTATTTATATTATGATCAAAAACATGTTTATATATTTATTTGTATATTATCCTTCCTATAATATTATTATACAGGGTGTTTTTTTAAAAACTTGCATCTTTATTTATGTAAAAACCGCAATAGATAGAAATATGCAGTTTGCGGGAATCATCTATTGACGTAGGGGGACCAATTGTTTTGAATTCAACGTTACATTCACATTCCCCCCCTTTCCCCCCCTGCCACCAACTTATTTTTTTTTAATAGCAAGGTACCCCTTGTGACATATCAAATAAAAGAGCATAAAAAAGAAAATGTTTGATGAAAAAAATTGAAAATCGGTTCATAAATTTGTGAGATATTCCCCCCCTCACCCCCCCGGAATTTAATTTTTTTTTATAGCAAAGTACCCCTTGTGACATATCAAATGAAAGAGCATGAAAAAAGAAAATTTTTGGTGAAAAAACATTTAAAATCGGCTCATGAATTTGTGAGATAATCACCCCCCTTTTCCCCTACCCATAACTTGTTTTTTAATAGCAAGGTACCCGCCCTTGTGACATATCAAATGAAAAATAAATTTCGCCAAAATTTTTCTTTTTTCATGCTCTTTTATTTGATATGTCACAAGGGGTACTTTGCTATTAAAAAAAAATTAAGTTCCGGGGGGGTGAGGGGGGAATATCTCACAAATTTATGAACCGATTTTCAATTTTTTTTCATCAAACATTTTATTTTTTTATGCTCTTTTATTTGATATGTCACAAGGGGTACCTTGCTATTTAAAAAAATTAAGTTGGGGGCAGGGGGGGGAAGGGGGGGAATGTGAATGTAACGTTGAATTCAAAACAATTGGTCCCTCTACGTCAATAGATGATTCCCGCAAACTGCATATTTCTATCTATTGCGGTTTTTACATAAATAAAGATGCAAGTTTTTAAAAAAACACCCTGTATATGTATTATTCATAACAAAAACATTATTAAAAAGTGTTCATTCATATATAAATATAATTATAAAAAAACTTTAAACTATGTATTTATATTATGATCAAAAAAACCTGTCAATATTTATTTTCATATTATCGTTTCTATAATATTATTATATTTGTATTATTAATTACAAAAACATTACTAAAAAGTGTTCATTCATATATAATTATTATTAAAAAAAAATTTAAAATATGTATTTATACTATGATAAAAAAAACCTGTGAATATTTATTTGCATATTATCCTTCCTATAATATTATTATATATGTATTATTAATTACAAAAACATCATAAAAAAGTGTTCATTCATATATAATTATTTTTATATAAAAATTTTAAAATATGTATTTATATTATGATAAAAAAAACCTGTCAATATTTAATTGCATATTATCCTTACTATAATATTAATATATATGTATTATTCATAACAAAAACATTATTAAAAAGTGTTCATTCATATATAATTATAATTATAAAAATATTATAAAATATGTTTTTATATTATGATCAAAAACATTTATATATATTTATTTGTATATTATCCTTCCTATAATATTATTATATATGTATTATTCATAACAAAAACATTATTAAAAAGTGTTCATTCATATATTATTATTATTATAAAAATATTATAAAATATGTATTTATATTATGATCAAAAACATTTATATATATTTATTTGTATATTATCCTTCCTATAATATTATTATATATGTATTATTCATAACAAAAACATTATTAAAAAGTGTTCATTCATATATAATTATAATTATAAAAAAACTTTAAACTATGTATTTATATTATGATCAAAAAAACCTGTCAATATTTAATTGCATATTATCCTTACTATAATATTAATATATATGTATTATTATTATTAAAAACATTATTAAAAAGTGTTTATTCATATATAATTATAATTATAAAAATATTATAAAATATGTATTTATATTATGATCAAAAACATTTATATATATTTATTTGTATATTATCCTTCCTATAATATTATTATATATGTATTATTCATAACAAAAACATTATTAAAAAGTGTTCATTCATATATAATTATAATTATAAAAAAACTTTAAACTATGTATTTATATTATGATCAAAAAAACCTGTCAATATTTATTTGCATATTATCGTTTCTATAATATTATTATATTTGTATTATTAATTACAAAAACATTACTAAAAAGTGTTTATTCATATATAATTATTATTATAAAAAAACTTTAAACTATGTATTTATATTATGATCAAAAAAACCTGTCAATATTTATTTGCATATTATCGTTTCTATAATATTATTATATTTGTATAATTAATTACAAAAACATTACTAAAAAGTGTTCATTCATATATTATTATTATTATAAAAAACTTTAAAATATGTATTTATATTATGATAAAAAAACCTGTGAATATTTATTTGCATATTATCCTTCCTATAATATTATTATATATGTATTATTAATAACAAAAACATTATTAAAAAGTGTTCATTCATAATTATTATTATAAAAATATTATAAAATATGTATTTATATTATGATCAAAAACATTTATATATATTTATTTGTATATTATCCTTCCTAAAATATTATTATATATGTATTATTAATAACAAAAACATTATTCAAAAGTGTTCATTCATATATAATTATTATTATAAAAATATTATAAAATATGTATTTATATTATGATCAAAAACATTTATATATATTTATTTGTATATTATCCTTCCTATAATATTATTATATATGTATTATTCATAACAAAAACATCATTAAAAAGTGTTCATTCATATATAATTATTTTTATATAAAAATTATAAAATATGTATTTATATTATGATAAAAAAAACCTGTCAATATTTAATTGCATATTATCCTTACTATAATATTAATATATATGTATTATTATTATTAAAAACATTATTAAAAAGTGTTCATTCATATATAATTATAATTATAAAAATATTATAAAATATGTATTTATTGTATGATCAAAAACATTTTTATATATTTATTTGTATATTATCCTTCCTATAATATTATTATATATGTATTATTCATAACAAAAACATTATTAAAAAGTGTTCATTCATATATAATTATAATTATAAAAAAACTTTAAACTATGTATTTATATTATGATCAAAAAAACCTGTCAATATTTATTTGCATATTATTGTTTCTTTAATATTATTATATTTGTATTATTAATTACAAAAACATTACTAAAAAGTGTTCATTCATATATAATTATTATTATAAAAAGATTTAAAATATGTATTTATATTATGATAAAAAAAAACTGTCAATATTTAATTGCATATTTTCCTTCCTATAATATTAATATATATGTATTATTATTATTAAAAACATTAATAAAAAGTGTTCATTCATATATAATTATAATTATAAAAAATATTATAAAATATGTATTTATATTATGATCAAAAACATTTATATATATTTATTTGTATATTATCCTTCCTATAATATTATTATATATGTATTATTAATAACAAAAACATTATTAAAAAGTGTTCATTCATATATAATTATTATTATAAAAATATTATAAAATATGTATTTATATTATGATCAAAAACATTTATATATATTTATTTGTATATTATCCTTCCTATAATATTATTATATATGTATTATTAATAACAAAAACATTATTAAAAAGTGTTCATTCATATATAATTATAATTATAAAAATATTATAAAATATGTATTTATATTATGATCAAAAACATTTATATATATTTATTTGTATATTATCCTTCCTATAATATTATTATATATGTATTATTAATAACAAAAACATTATTAAAAAGTGTTCATTCATATATAATTATTATTATAAAAATATTATAAAATATGTATTTATATTTTGATCAAAAACATTTATATATATTTATTTGTATATTATCCTTCCTATAATATTATAATATATGTATTATTAATAACAAAAACATTATTAAAAAGTGTTCATTCATATATTATTATTATTATAAAAATATTATAAAATATGTATTTATATTATGATCAAAAACATTTATATATATTTATTTGTATATTATCCTTTCTATAATATTATTATATATGTATTATTCATAACAAAAACATTATTAAAAAGTGTTCATTCATATATAATTATAATTATAAAAAAACTTTAAACTATGTATTTATATTATGATCAAAAAACCTGTCAATATTTATTTGCATATTATCGTTTCTATAATATTATTTTATTTGTATTATTAATTACAAAAACATTACTAAAAAGTGTTCATTCATATATAATTATTATTATAAAAAACTTTTAAATATGTATTTATATTATGATAAAAAAAACTGTGAATATTTATTTGCATATTATCCTTCCTATAATATTATTATATATGTATTATTAATTACAAAAACATCATTAAAAAGTGTTCATACATATATAATTATTATTATAAAAATATTATAAAATATGTATTTATATTATGATCAAAAACATTTATATATATTTATTTGTATATTATCCTTCCTATAATATTATTATATATGTATTATTAATAACAAAAACATTATTCAAAAGTATTCATTCATATAAAATTATTATTATACAAATATTATAAAATATGTATTTATATTATGATCAAAAACATTTATATATATTTATTTGTATATTATCCTTCCTATAATATTATTATATATGTATTATTAATAACAAAAACATCATTAAAAAGTGTTCATTCATATATAATTATTTTTATATAAAAATTTTAAAATATGTATTTATATTATGATAAAAAAAACCTGTCAATATTTAATTGCATATTATCCTTACTATAATATTAATATATATGTATTATTATTATTAAAAACATTATTAAAAAATGTTCATTCATATATAATTATAATTATAAAAATATTATAAAATATGTATTTATATTATAATCAAAAACATTTATATATATTTTTTTGTATATTATCCTTCCTATAATATTATTATATATGTATTATTAATAACAAAAACATTATTAAAAAGTGTTCATTCATATATAATTATAATTATAAAAAAACTTTAAACTATGTATTTATATTATGATCAAAAAAACCTGTCAATATTTAATTGCATATTATCCTTACTATAATATTAATATATATGTATTATTATTATTAAAAACATTATTAAAAAGTGTTTATTCATATATAATTATAATTATAAAAATATTATAAAATATGTATTTATATTATGATCAAAAACATTTATATATATTTATTTGTATATTATCCTTCCTATAATATTATTATATATGTATTATTCATAACAAAAACATTATTAAAAAGTGTTCATTCATATATAATTATAATTATAAAAAAACTTTAAACTATGTATTTATATTATGATCAAAAAAACCTGTCAATATTTATTTGCATATTATCGTTTCTATAATATTATTATATTTGTATTATTAATTACAAAAACATTACTAAAAAGTGTTTATTCATATATAATTATTATTATAAAAAAACTTTAAACTATGTATTTATATTATGATCAAAAAAACCTGTCAATATTTATTTGCATATTATCGTTTCTATAATATTATTATATTTGTATTATTAATTACAAAAACATTACTAAAAAGTGTTCATTCATATATTATTATTATTATAAAAAACTTTAAAATATGTATTTATATTATGATAAAAAAACCTGTGAATATTTATTTGCATATTATCCTTCCTATAATATTATTATATATGTATTATTAATAACAAAAACATTATTAAAAAGTGTTCATTCATATATAATTATTATTATAAAAATATTATAAAATATGTATTTATATTATGATCAAAAACATTTATATATATTTATTTGTATATTATCCTTCCTAAAATATTATTATATATGTATTATTAATAACAAAAACATTATTCAAAAGTGTTCATTCATATATAATTATTATTATAAAAATATTATAAAATATGTATTTATATTATGATCAAAAACATTTATATATATTTATTTGTATATTATCCTTCCTATAATATTATTATATATGTATTATTCATAACAAAAACATCATTAAAAAGTGTTCATTCATATATAATTATTTTTATATAAAAATTATAAAATATGTATTTATATTATGATAAAAAAAACCTGTCAATATTTAATTGCATATTATCCTTACTATAATATTAATATATATGTATTATTATTATTAAAAACATTATTAAAAAGTGTTCATTCATATATAATTATAATTATAAAAATATTATAAAATATGTATTTATTGTATGATCAAAAACATTTTTATATATTTATTTGTATATTATCCTTCCTATAATATTATTATATATGTATTATTCATAACAAAAACATTATTAAAAAGTGTTCATTCATATATAATTATAATTATAAAAAAACTTTAAACTATGTATTTATATTATGATCAAAAAAACCTGTCAATATTTATTTGCATATTATTGTTTCTTTAATATTATTATATTTGTATTATTAATTACAAAAACATTACTAAAAAGTGTTCATTCATATATAATTATTATTATAAAAAGATTTAAAATATGTATTTATATTATGATAAAAAAAACTGTCAATATTTAATTGCATATTTTCCTTCCTATAATATTAATATATATGTATTATTATTATTAAAAACATTAATAAAAAGTGTTCATTCATATATAATTATAATTATAAAAAATATTATAAAATATGTATTTATATTATGATCAAAAACATTTATATATATTTATTTGTATATTATCCTTCCTATAATATTATTATATATGTATTATTAATAACAAAAACATTATTAAAAAGTGTTCATTCATATATAATTATTATTATAAAAATATAATAAAATATGTATTTATATTATGATCAAAAACATTTATATATATTTATTTGTATATTATCCTTCCTATAATATTATTATATATGTATTATTAATAACAAAAACATTATTAAAAAGTGTTCATTCATATATAATTATAATTATAAAAATATTATAAAATATGTATTTATATTATGATCAAAAACATTTATATATATTTATTTGTATATTATCCTTCCTATAATATTATTATATATGTATTATTAATAACAAAAACATTATTAAAAAGTGTTCATTCATATATAATTATTATTATAAAAATATTATAAAATATGTATTTATATTTTGATCAAAAACATTTATATATATTTATTTGTATATTATCCTTCCTATAATATTATAATATATGTATTATTAATAACAAAAACATTATTAAAAAGTGTTCATTCATATATTATTATTATTATAAAAATATTATAAAATATGTATTTATATTATGATCAAAAACATTTATATATATTTATTTGTATATTATCCTTTCTATAATATTATTATATATGTATTATTCATAACAAAAACATTATTAAAAAGTGTTCATTCATATATAATTATAATTATAAAAAAACTTTAAACTATGTATTTATATTATGATCAAAAAACCTGTCAATATTTATTTGCATATTATCGTTTCTATAATATTATTTTATTTGTATTATTAATTACAAAAACATTACTAAAAAGTGTTCATTCATATATAATTATTATTATAAAAAACTTTTAAATATGTATTTATATTATGATAAAAAAAACTGTGAATATTTATTTGCATATTATCCTTCCTATAATATTATTATATATGTATTATTAATTACAAAAACATCATTAAAAAGTGTTCATACATATATAATTATTATTATAAAAATATTATAAAATATGTATTTATATTATGATCAAAAACATTTATATATATTTATTTGTATATTATCCTTCCTATAATATTATTATATATGTATTATTAATAACAAAAACATTATTCAAAAGTATTCATTCATATAAAATTATTATTATACAAATATTATAAAATATGTATTTATATTATGATCAAAAACATTTATATATATTTATTTGTATATTATCCTTCCTATAATATTATTATATATGTATTATTAATAACAAAAACATCATTAAAAAGTGTTCATTCATATATAATTATTTTTATATAAAAATTTTAAAATATGTATTTATATTATGATAAAAAAAAACCTGTCAATATTTAATTGCATATTATCCTTACTATAATATTAATATATATGTATTATTATTATTAAAAACATTATTAAAAAGTGTTCATTCATATATAATTATAATTATAAAAATATTATAAAATATGTATTTATATTATAATCAAAAACATTTATATATATTTTTTTGTATATTATCCTTCCTATAATATTATTATATATGTATTATTAATAACAAAAACATTATTAAAAAGTGTTCATTCATATATAATTATTATTATAAAAATATTATAAAATATGTATTTATATTATGATCAAAAACATTTATATATATTTATTTGTATATTATCCTTCCTATAATATTATTATATATGTATTATTCATAACAAAAACATTATTAAAAAGTGTTCATTCATATATAATTATTATTATAAAAATATTATAAAATATGTATTTATATTATGATCAAAAACATTTATATATATTTATTTGTATATTATCCTTCCTATAATATTATTATATATGTATTATTCATAACAAAAACATTATTAAAAAGTGTTCATTCATATATAATTATAATTATAAAAAAACTTTAAACTATGTATTTATATTATGATCAAAAAAACCTGTCAATATTTATTTGCATATTATCGTTTCTATAATATTATTATATTTGTATTATTAATTACAAAAACATTACTAAAAAGTGTTCATTCATATATAATTATTATTATAAAAAAACTTTAAACTATGTATTTATATTATGATCAAAAAAACCTGTCAATATTTATTTCCATATTATCGTTTCTATAATATTATTATTTTTGGATTATTAATTACAAAAACATTACTAAAAAGTGTTCATTCATATATTATTATTATTATAAAAAACTTTAAAATATGTATTTATATTATGATAAAAAAACCTGTGAATATTTATTTGCATATTATTCTTCCTATAATATTATTATATATGTATTATTAATAACAAAAACATTATTAAAAAGTGTTCATTCATATATAATTATTATTATAAAAATATTATAAAATATGTATTTATATTATGATCAAAAACATTTATATATATTTATTTGTATATTATCCTTCCTATAATATTATTATATATATATTATTAATAACAAAAACATTATTCAAAAGTGTTCATTCATATATAATTATTATTATAAAAATATTATAAAATTGTATTTATATTATGATCAAAAACATTTATATATATTTATTTGTATATTATCCTTCCTATAATATTATTATATATGTATTATTAATAACAAAAACATCATTAAAAAGTGTTCATTCATATATAATTATTTTTATATAAAAATTATAAAATATGTATTTATATTATTATAAAAAAAAACCTGTCAATATTTAATTGCTTATTATCCTTACTATAATATTAATATATATGTATTATTATTATTAAAAACATTATTAAAAAGTGTTGATTCATATATAATTATAATTATGAAAAAAATATAAAATATGTATTTATATTATGATCAAAAAATTATATATATTTACTTGTATATTATCCATCCTATAACATTATTATATATGTATAATAAATTACAAAAACATTATTAAAATGTATTCATTCATATATAATTAAAATTATAAAAAAACTTTAAACTATGAATTTATATTATGATCAAAAAACCTGTCAATATTTATTTGCATATTATCCTTCCTATAATATTATTATATATGTATTATTAATTACAAAAACATTATTAAAAAGTGTTCATTCATATATAATTATAATTATAAAAATACTATAAAATATGTATTTATATTATGATTAAAAACATTTATATATATATTTATTTGTATATTATCCTTCCTATAATATTATTATATATTTATTATTAATAACAAAAACATTATTAAATAGTGTTCATTCATATATAATTATAATTATAAAAAACTTTAAACTATGTATTTATATTATGATCAAAAACATTTATAGCTCAATCGTTGTGAAAGCAGACAAAAGCAACGCCATTGTAGTGCTCGGAAAAGAAGAATATATAAAGAAGACAGAAGATTTCATCAAAGAAAATAACTTCAAAGAGCTGAAAAAGGATCAAACGCAGAAGTACCAAAGAGAGCTGTCCGACGTCGTGAAGAGATGCACCAGAGTGATTCCCGAAGAATGTCGACAGAAGATGAACATCCTAAATTCTAAAGCGCCCGTGATGAAAGGGATCCCAAAAATACACAAGAAGATTGTACCCATCAGACCATTAGTTAACTATAAATGTGCTCCTACCTACAATGTTTCAAAATTGTTAGCAAGTAAGCTCAGCAATGATTTAGAATTAGAACATGTATACAATGTAAAGAATAGGTATGAATTTGTTGAACGTGTCAAGAACATAGATATAGATTCGAATAGTAGGCTAGTCTCATTTGATATCGCAAATCTGTACACAAACATTCCTGTATCCGAAACTGTAGATCTTGTTAAATGTAGGCTTTTACAGAATAGTTTAGACGATGAATATGTCAATCAGATTGTAAAATTACTTGTGACTGTTTTGAAGCAAAATTATTTTTGATTCAACAATAGATTTTACGAACAAACAGATGGTTTAGCTATGGGAAGTCCACTTTCGGCAATTTTGTCAGAAATATTTTTACAGCATCAGGAAAAGAAATGTTAACGAATTTAAGAAAAAATCATGATGTAAAACTGTATGTTAGATGTGTAGACGACATTATTGTTATCTTCAGACAAGCCCAGGAGCAGGAGCACGAAACGATGATGCAGACACTAAACAACCACCACCCGAACCTCACCTTTACTAACGAGTTTGAAGAAAACAAAAAGATCAAATTCCTGGACCTCACATTAGAGAGAAAAGACAGCAAGATAGAGTTTGACATCTACAGGAAACCTACGCAAACGGACACTACAATCAACAACAAGTCTATCCATCCGACAATCCACAAGACCGCAGCCTTTAGATCTATGCTGTACCGAGCCTATAAGATCCCACTTAGCCCAAACCAATAGGAAAAAAGAACTGGACACCATTAAGAAGATCGCTCAAGTGAATGGATTTCGGACCAAGACGATAGAGGACATCGCAAGGAAGACGAGGAGGAAAATCGATAGACAGAATACACTACACAGCAGAACAACATTAGAAGAGATAAAAGAGGAAAACACTAGATATATCACATTTAGCTACACGGGGACTACAACACAAAGGATTGCTAACAGATTCAAGAAATACGGAGTTTCAATAGCCTACAGGACTCAGAACACCATGAGTAAAATACTGCATCCAAAAATAGAAGATTGTAACAAATTCGACACTTCAGGCATATATAAAATCAATTGTGACGATTGTGATAGCTTCTACATTGGACAGACTGTGAACTTCGTTAACCGCTTCAAAAACCACATATCTGCATGGAGGAACAACAAACCGAAAGATCAAATGTCGCACAACACCTGTTACAAAATGGGCACTCACTAGGAAAAATGGAGGATAGTCTAGATATTTAAAGAATTGTAAGAAAGGATATGTAATGAATGCTTGGGAAGAATTGTATATTTATAAGGAAAAATGTAAAGATAGAAATAAGTTGATTAATGAACAAATACATTTTGATTCCAGTTGCACTTATAAAAATGTATTGGCCGGTGCTTCCGGTAGCCAATAGGGTATAAGTAGGGACACCATTCAAGATTCTTGTCATTCGCCTATTGGGTCTGATGATGATTGGAGTGTCCAATCGAAATCGATCACTACTTACCACCTTTTTTGTATATTTACCGTCTTGTGAGTAACAGTATAAGCGTAAATATATGTTTTAAGTGTTTTAAGACGTTTCTTTTATTTACTTTAAGTAAATTTAATAACACGTACAATGCTGATCAAGAAGTTATTTAGTGAAGCTAGTCACGCAAAATTAGCAGCAAAATATATGGATACAAGAATCAAGATTTCCATGAAGATTGCAGATATTTACTTCAAACAAAGAATGCATCAAGAAGAGAATTACACACAATACGCTAAAATCAAAGTCAACTGTAAACTACTGCCGCTAAAAGAACCAAGAACAAGGAGAGGTATTATTCATCCAAAATATGATCAAACAACTTTACTGTGAAAAAGAAGAACTGAACCAGATTGCCTACGACATCCACCTACAATTTTTGAGATCATACGGACTAATAGCATGGAATTTACTACACGAAGTCGTCAGTGAAGAGGTTGAAGATGCCATGGACAGGAAATATTTACGGATAAACTACAAATTAGACAAACTCGTAGAGAAGAATACACCTAATAAAGACTTGGATAGGACCAGTACAGAACACAAATTCCAGAAGAGAGTCATCAACCTTACAGACATTCAAATCAGTGAAGAAGAAACGAAAATACTGAACTACGGAATGAAGTACAATTTCCCAATGAAGAAGAAGGGCGAAAACGAACTACTAGCTACTGAAGTTGAAGCAAATGTAAAATCACTCAGAGACGTAGACCATTATGCCGTTCGGAAGGAAGTAACAGCCAACGATTTCACCAGCCAAGGACACATAGATCCCAGCAGAAATTAGAACTGAAGACGTGCAGCAAAATAAAGAAGAAACTGGAAGAGAATAGCTCAATCGTTGTGAAAGCAGACAAAAGCAACGCCATTGTAGTGCTCGGAAAAGAAGAATATATAAAGAAGACGGAAGATTTCATCAAGAAAATAACTTCAAAGAGCTGAAAAAGGATCCAACGCAGAAGTACCAAAGAGAGCTGTCCGACGTCGTGAAGAGATGCACCAGAGTGATTCCCGAAGAATGTCGACAGAAGATGAACATCCTAAATTCTAAAGCGCCCGTGATGAAAGGGATCCCAAAAAATACACAAGAAGAATGTACCCATCAGACCATTAGTTAACTTTAAATGTGCTCCTACCTACAATGTTTCAAAATTGTTAGCAAGTAAGCTCAGCAATGATTTAGAATTAGAACATGTATACAATGTAAATAATAGGTATGAATTTGTTGAACGTGTCAAGAACATAGATATAGATTCGAATAGGTAGGCTAGTCTCATTTGATATCGCAAATCTGTACACAAACATTGCTGTATCCGAAACTGTAGATCTTGTTAAATGTAGGCATTTACAGAATAGTTGGTACTTACGTATTAAACGGAGGCCACATTTTGTCAGCGCGCTGCGGCGGTTATGTTAGGTTGGGTTATCATAATAGAAAGTATAACTCGTCTGGTATCGATTCATAACCAAGCGAGGAAAGTCCTACACACATAATATTTACGATAACCCAACCTAACATAACCGCCGCAGCGCGCTGACAAATTGTGGCCTCCGTTTAATACGTAAGTACCGAATAGTTTAGACGATGAATATGTCAATCAGATTGTAAAATTACTTGTGACTGTTTTGAAGCAAAATTATTTTTGATTCAACAATAGATTTTACGAACAAACAGATGGTTTAGCTATGGGAAGTCCACTTTCGGCAATTTTGTCAGAAATATTTTTACAGCATCAGGAAAAAGAAATGTTAACGAATTTAAGAAAAAATCATGATGTAAAACTGTATGTTAGATGTGTAGACGACATTATTGTTATCTTCAGACAAGCCCAGGAGCAGGAGCACGAAACGATGATGCAGACACTAAACAACCACCACCCGAACCTCACCTTTACTAACGAGTTTGAAGAAAACAAAAAGATCAAATTCCTGGACCTCACATTAGAGAGAAAAGACAGCAAGATAGAGTTTGACATCTACAGGAAACCTACGCAAACGGACACTACAATCAACAACAAGTCTATCCATCCGACAATCCACAAGACCGCAGCCTTTAGATCTATGCTGTACCGAGCCTATAAGATCCCACTTAGCCAAACCAATAGGAAAAAAGAACTGGACACCATTAAGAAGATCGCTCAAGTGAATGGATTTCGGACCAAGACGATAGAGGACATCGCAAGGAAGACGAGGAGGAAAATCGATAGACAGAATACACTACACAGCAGAACAACATTAGAAGAGATAAAAGAGGAAAACACTAGATATATCACATTTAGCTACACGGGACTACAACACAAAGGATTGCTAACAGATTCATGAAATACGGAGTTTCAATAGCCTACAGGACTCAGAACACCATGAGTAAAATACTGCATCCAAAAATAGAAGATTGTAACAAATTCGACACTTCAGGCATATATAAAATCAATTGTGACGATTGTGATAGCTTCTACATTGGACAGACTGTGAACTTCGTTAACCGCTTCAAAAACCACATATCTGCATGGAGGAACAACAAACCGGAAAGATCAAATGTCGCACAACACCTGTTACAAAATGGGCACTCACTAGGAAAATGGAGGATAGTCTAGATATTTTAAAGAATTGTAAGAAAGGATATGTAATGAATGCTTGGGAAGAATTGTATATTTATAAGGAAAAATGTAAAGATAGAAATAAGTTGGTTAATGAACAAATACATTTTGATTCCAGTTGCACTTATAAAAATGTATTGGCCGGTGCTTCCGGTAGCCAATAGGGTATAAGTAGGGACACCATTCAAGATTCTTGTCATTCGCCTATTGGGTCTGATGATGATTGGAGGTGTCCAATCGAAATCGATCACTACTTACCACCTTTTTTGTATATTTACCGTCTTGTGAGTAACAGTATAAGCGTAAATATATGTTTTAAGTGTTTTAAGACGTTTCTTTTATTTACTTTAAGTAAATTTAATAACACGTACAATGCTGATCAAGAAGTTATTTAGTGAAGCTAGTCACGCAAAATTAGCAGCAAAATATATGGATACAAGAATCAAGATTTCCATGAAGATTGCAGATATTTACTTCAAACAAAGAATGCATC
>NW_026542991.1:0-78143 GCF_028750875.1 Macrosteles quadrilineatus | reverse complement strand
TATATTATATATATCTAGGTGGGTAGAGCGGATTTACATTTTTTAGACAACAAGTAAGCTAAAGGACATTTCAATATATATTATATATATATATATACAGGGTGATCAACTCAGGGAGGCCACCATTAGGATATCGGAAACGGTAAGAATTAGAGAAAACTTTAAATGGGGGACATTCCTTTATTTTTTGTGGCAGTTAAAAATATGATTTTATTTTTTCGAAATTCAGCCGCCATTTTCCAAAATGGCGGCCAACTTTGAAATTTCTTATGGAACACCCTATATTTTATCATGTTTTCGGATAGAACAGGCAATTTAAAAACTTTTTTATTCTTGACATTTTTTCCGATAAACCCACTCGTTTAGGAGTTACAGCCTATGGAAAAATGACTTCCGGTGTACATTTTACATCATGTAGCTCCTAAACAAGTAGGTTTATAGCGAAAATGCGAAAAGTAAATAAGTCAAATAAGTCTTAAAATTGCATCCACATGTCAAAAAGACCAAAAAATTCGTTAAAAAACTATTCATTCTATTATTTCAAAAATGGCGGCCATTTTCCAAAATGGCGGCAAACTTGAAAAGTGAAAAACTGTGTATTTTTTGGTCTTTTTGGGATGTGGATGCAATTTTAAGACTTATTTGACTCATTTACTTTTCGCATTTTCGCTATAAACTACTTTTTTAGGAGCTACATGATGTAAAATGTACACGGGAAGTCATTTTTCCATAGGCTGTAACTCCTAAACGAGTGGGTTTATCGAAAAAATGTCAAGAATAAAAAAGTTTTAAATTGCCTGTTCTATCCGAAAACATGATAAAATATAGGGTGTTCCATAAGAAATTTCAAAGTTGGCCGCCATTTTGGAAAATGGCGGCTGAATTTCAAGAAAAATAAAATCATATTTTTAACTGCCACAAAAAATAAAGGAATGTCCCCCATTTAAAGTTTTCTCTAATTCTTACCGTTTCCGATATCCCAATGGTGGCCTCCTTGAGTTGATCACCCTGTATATATAATAATATATATATATATATATATATATATATATATAATAAAATATAATCGTTTGGAGTAAAATTGGTCAAATATTACAGTTACTAGAAGAATAAAATTTGGCAAACCAGGCTTAAAATAAAATTTAAATATAACTGCTGTTGAATATATTTGTTCATCCATAATTACCATTACTGCAAACTGTAATGTAGGCTGCATAACAAACACAAACAGTTGACATGCAGCCATACGTGGTGAAGCTGCATATTCACACTGAAAGTAAATATTGCTCCTGGTTATTTTATACGATTGCTTTGTTTATCGATGGTTTGATATGGTGGTGTTTATAAATCTGTATACTCGTTAAAGAATAACGTTCTTAGTAGTTTTTAATACTATTAACTATAAATATAAATGTGACCAGTACTCTTTAATTTAATTTAATTAATTCGTTTCCTTCCAACGGTCAAACAAAGCAATTTTAATAATCAATCCATGGTATAAATTACTCTCCTTAGTACTTCGCTGAATAAATATTTTATATTCATATTTATAGGTACTAAGGAAAGTTAGGACTTCAAAAAGCTCACTATAGATGTTTTATGTTTAATTTCGGGATAAGTAATCTTTATGGAATCAAACATGTTATATTAGAGCCTCAAATCCCAAGAATTAGTTTATAAACACAGCTAGTATGGAAACAACTTAATAAGCCTCGTATTTATAGTATTAATCGTAGCACAATACATATATTGTATAATACAGTTTTATATCGTTTACACAAACAACATTACAAACCAAGAATGACACAGGTACAGGTTATGGCACAGTAAAAATTAGAGCTAAAACCCATTTTATAACGTTTTAATTTTTGTGAGTGATTCCTTACAACAGTTCGGTACTTTTAAAGAAGAAAAAAGCTATATTCAAACGGATAAAATCCACCTCTTCTTAGAAATCAGAAAATCATTATCAGGCTTGACCACTGATCTGGATTTTAAGCTTAAGCTTAAATTAATTAAACCATGGAATTTATTAGGCATGTATTTTCATTAGTTGGCGTTTCTATTGTATATGGATCATTTAAAAGAAACTCGTACATAAACCATTATAAAGGTCAAGTATAAAAACTTGGCCTACCCTGTTAATATCAAATAAACAAAATTGGATATGGAGATATATGTATCCCAGCTACACACAAGATAAATGTTGAATGATTAGATGATTAGGTCAGCTGATTTGTTAGGACCAGTTATTGCAAGTTCGATGATCAAGAATCAGCTGTGTCCAGTTTAGAACCATTAAGATGTTAATTTCTCTTTTCAGGACTAAACCGGTAAACCTTTAGGTTACTTGTTGTCTAAAAAATGTAAATCCGCTCTACCCACCTAGATAATAAACCTAATGAAGTTGCAATACCAAACAGAATTTAAACGGTGTTACCATTCGTTTTATTCGCATTTTTAAAATAGAGTAAACAAACCAAAACTCTATCATAACTACCCAAAACATTATACTGATTACATAAAGAAACACAATTGTAAGGTGGTTCTGAGAGTTGGAAATGTTCCACAATGGGAAGCACAACAAGTGAGTTATGTCCTTATTGTAATATTCATGACTGGAAAAACAGACTTCCCTTACACTCACAGACTACATTTATATGCTTTTATTAGGTTTCGTTTCTGAATAAGAAGACACAATAGAGTAAAAAGTTTTAATGCAGCTGAAACAATTGTTTTAGGGTTTTATTTCATTTACTTGACCTTCCTGGACAAGAATGTCTATGAATGGTAGATTAATCTTCATCTCCTAGATGTAAGAAAAATTATCTTTCACAGCTTACCATTATCTGCAATTTAAAAGTAAAAATTGAACGGTTTGTTGGATATGCTTGACATTCTGATTCTGAAAGTTCATACAGAATTTCAGCAAAATATTGTACAGTATATGATAAATGAGCAGTTATTACTATATGTTTTATATGAATCAAGACAATATGTATCAGTTGTATCGGTTATAATGGCATTTTTATCGGTGTTATGTATCATATTAATGTGACACAAATTAAGGGTTTGTTTTGCGAGTTATTTATTTAGCATATTTTACGACGAGGAGCAACTTTGTGCCGGGAATATTACGGTTAAAGCGTTTACGAAGAGAAGACTAATGCAACAACATAACAGTTGTTCAACAACAAGACCCGACGCGACACTTAATAGTGTTATCAAATGGGATTTGGGTTGTTATTCTTCTTAATCTTGTGCATAATGTGTTAATAATATTAACAAAAACGTATTTAAAGTATCAAGCGTCTTCAGAGCTACTTATATATAAATAACGCTATTTTACACCCGGTATTTTATCATGTTTTCGGATAGAACATGCAATTTAAAAACTTTTTTATTCTTGACATTTTTTCGATAAACCCACTCGTTTAGGAGTTACAGCCTATGGAAAAATGACTTCCGGTGTACATTTTACATCATGTAGCTCCAAAAAAAAGTAGGTTTATGGCAAAAATGCGAAGAGAAAATAAGTCAAATAAGTCTTAAAATTGCATCCACATTCCAAAAAGTCCATAAAATTCGTTAAAAATATTAATTATATTATTAAAAAATGGCGGCCATTTTCCAAAATGGCGGAAAACTTGAAAAGTGGAAAACTGTGTATTTTTTAGTCTTAATGGAATGTGGATGCAATTTTAAGACTTATTTGACTTATTTTCTCTTCGCATTTTCGCTATAAACCTACTTTTTTTGGAGTTACATGATGTAAAATGTACACCGGAAGTCATTTTTCCATAGGCTGTAACTCCTAAACGAGTGGGTTTATCAAAAAAATGTCAGGAATAAAAAAGTTTTTAAATTGCCTGTTCTATCCGAAAACATGATAAAATACAGGGTGTTCCATAATAAATTTCAAAGTTGGCCGCCATTTTGGAAAATGGCGGCTGAATTTTGAAAAACTAAAATCATATTTTTAACTGCCACAAAAAATAAAGGAATGTCCCCCATTTAAAGTTTTCTCTAATTCTTACCGTTTCCGATATCCCAATGGTGGCCTCCTTGAGTTGATCACCCTGTATAATTTTCACTCATACTATAGAATGATGTTAGATTTGAAAGGGTTTGCCAAAATTTAAGCTAATTAAAATAAACCAAAAGTTTGAGAAAGCTTAAAACTTAAAACAGTGTTATCAAATGGGATTTAGGTTGTTATTCTCCCTACTCATAAGCATAATATGTTAATTATATTAAGGAAATAGTATATTTCATCACTAGGGCCTAAAGTGACTCTTTTTGATCCGAGTTCAAGTTTTACTACAGCCGAGGTCAGAAACTGAGCGAGGGTTAAAAAGTCACTTTTTGCCCGTGTGGGGAACCAAACATTTTCTTTCGTCATATTACATCATTAATAAAAAAAAAGCTATAACACGAAGTAATTTGCACGTAAAGATAACCTCTCAAAACGACTTCCAGCTTGTTTTCAATTCTGCTAATGCAAATAAGCAGGTGTTTAGTAAGTGATTCAATTATTTAGCCTATTACGATTGTGTTACGGCACATTATAACATTGATATGTTGAGCTTTCAAAAACGAAAAATGGGCTAATTTTTAATCTAGATTTTTTTCAAAAATATTTTATTTTTAAAATTATTTTTATCGATCATAACCAACATGATTGCCCAAAAAACAGTAAAGAAATCTCTTTTGAAATATAATATTCTATCTATCAGTGCAAGTTTTATCAAAATATCTTGTCAATTTATCAATATAAAGGTCAAAATGTTCAACAGATACCCTAAAAACAAAAAAAACCTTTTTTACGTATACGAACTTTTTTACGTATAGAAAACGAGTGAGTTTAGGACATATGGTTATGGGATATTCTTTTCTAGTTTTGATCCAAGGAACCATTTCCTGAAGTTTGTCAGGGTTCCCGTGAAACACCCTGTATATGAATAAATATATAACTTTCACTCATACTCTAGTATGATGTTAGATTTAAAAAGGGTTTGCCGCAATTTAAGCCAGTTAAAATAAACCAAGTTTGAGAAAATTTAAAACTTAAAACAGTAGAAGGTTTAAAGCATAAAATAAATTCGTACAGAATTATCTAGGCGTAGATGTATTGTAATAGTATATTACGTTACTTGGCATAGTCCTTAAAATATGTGTTTACCGGACAAGTGTGGGCGTTCCGTGCGAGACCAAGTCGAGTGCGGGATCACCATACGAGTCCGGTAAACACGCCTTGGACAAGTGACGTATGATATTTTTCCCAAAATTACTCTAAGCTAACTTAACGATAATAAATCTGTACAAGTCTTTATATATTCCTACCGACTAAATAACTAACAATCACTACTCAAAACCTGTAAGGGAGGTTTTTCTTTTTGTTTTTAATCACTACACAATCATTGTCAAATATAATCAGCTAATTGGTGTCCGGTAAAAACTCATTACAGTACAGTAGTACGTAATGAAACCCCTTATGGTTAAGATAGCGGCCAACAGCTGTTTTCTGAACTAAATCCTTGCGCGGGAAATTCGTTAAAACAGTTTAGTTTGGCGTAAAGTAGTTTTCATTATGACCACAACAACAATAACAACAAGTAACACTCAACGGTGTTGTCCAACTATAACTCAACAACACACTAGCAATAGCGCATTGTGACATAACATGTCTTTGTGGTGGTGTCGCATCTGAATGCTATTACTCGATTGCTATTAACGTGGAAACTGTTAAGCAAATTTGTGTGTTCCATTTTGTAGAGAAACATATTGCATGCTTAATCTATGATATTGTTCTGATAAATATGTTTTGGTCATAAAATAGTTTGGTATTGAAATGTGCTGAGACTTCATATTAATTTTTAATATCGATTTAAAAAGTTAAACCACAGTATCCGGAAAGTGATTTGGTACAAAAAGCTATATCATTGTGAGTTCATCGTGACACCTATTTATGTTTACTACAAGTTGTATATGACTTTACTGTATGTTTAAACGTGTGTTCATATCTTTCTTCTGAGGATTTATGTTAGAAAAGGTATATTTTAGATTGAAGAACCAGTTTTAAACCGTAATAATTCTTAACCTTAGTAATCATTAATCTCACTTATAGCTGTGAAACAGAACAAATCAAGTTAACAATCCATCTTCTTGCTTTTCTGAGAAAAGTAGTTTCTCTGCCGTTGGAGGTTTAGGTACTATACGTGCTGATAATAACAAATAACAATATTATTTACAAAATGTCTAAATAACACATAAATAAGGTAAAAACAAAATAACATAATCTAAAATGTCATTTCAACTTAAACTGCATAATAAATGTGTGATGATTGCAACGAGATTTATCATCAATAGTATGAAATTAAAAACTGTTTACCTCATTTGACAGAGTTAGAATTCCATGAGCATTGTTAGCAACCTTGAATTATCTGATTTGTTTATTTAAGTTCAATGTATTTAAAAGTGCCACCACTCCAAATAAAAATGAGAATATTATTTTTCTGCAACATTGCTTATACACAAAGAGATCTGCTGATAAAAATAGGTTCTATATAGCTTTGGAGTGGCAAGTTTTGATTACGTTGACTTAATGACATTGAAAAAACGTGCCTCATAAACTAGGCTGAGTATCATAGAATGCGTTTCTCCTCTATACATAACTCAAAAAGCAGTTTTCTCAAAATTGAAATTATTTAAAGATTCGAGTCAGTAGAATGAGTTAAATGGGTCTAGCAGCATTGTGTTTGTTCTTACATTGGATAATAAACAATTGGATCTCATTTATCTGAAATTGATTCAATAAAATTTTTGTTGGTAAGCAGTTTAAGTTGGATTTCTTAAACAAGCTGAGACATAAAACTAAGACTAGGTTTAATCAAACTTGTACGCTTTACAAGCACTTTTTACTTTTCACTCTCTAGACTGTGGAAAGCAATGTAGAAACAAATGTTAAGGAGAAAAGTGATTATGGTTGACATAATTTAAACTGTACTAGAAAACGCTTTAATTCTTTCTTAATAATATTTCATTACATAAATTGTTAGTACCATTTAATTTAATTTGTTATATTAACTTAAAGTTTGTTTACCATATCAATTAGTAAAGAATAGCAGTACATTTATTTCTAAACTTGGTATTCACTAAATTTACGTCCAGACAAATACTAATAGGATCGTAAAAAACTATTACATGAGGATAAGATAACGCTTACCTATTAATGGAATTGTTAAAAATGATTAAAACAATTTCTCGCACTTAGCTTTGAAGCAAATTTAAACGAGACACTATGAATTTAAAGAGATATACTTGTAAATAATACTTAAGATATTTAATATTTTAAGTTACTAATTCGGCTCCTACCACCCAAAACAGTCTTCTGTATGAGGGGCCTTGACTCACCTTGTATTTGCTGTGTTGAGTAATCTAAAAAAATCATCAATAATTACAGTGGAAAAGATCAGGCTTGATTTTTCATTTTAAACTCAGGTCATGAAATGCACATGAAGATCAGCTGATGAAGAGACTGTTATACCATTGGCGTGTCAAGACTTGATATCTTTAAGCTTAACATCATTTAATCCTTGGCTGGTGTCCAACGATGTTACTTCATCACAAGTCGTAAGTATAAGCTATCTTTGATAAGTTTGGAAGTTTTGACTGTAGCGGGGTTTTTACTACAAAAAAGGGTCAGGTTCATATTCATATAAGAAATAGGTTCATGAAAACAAAGAAAAAAGTATAAAGCCGGTTGGTCCGATTGATTTAGGACGGACTCCAAGTCTCGTCACCATCTTCTTCATTGCCCCTTATTTAGCTGATTACTGTGTTGTTGGCTGTATCATTTACTGTGTTTCTTATAAGTTACAATCTTTATTGGAAGGCAATCCTATCGGTTACTGCCTAGAAAAGAATCTTGAAATAAATGCTCATCTATGTTCACACCAAAACTAGTCTATTAAATGTAATGTTGTTAACAGAATGTATAGCTGAGCACTGTGGGTTCAGTGTTAATCCCATTTATTACAAAACATTTGTCTATATGTATATAAGGTAATAGCCCATTCCCTGTATGGGAAATTCGCTAAATTCTTTGATGTTCAAGATGGAAGGAAGGGGTATATTATGAGATATTAGCTCTTATCTTATGAGATATTATATTAGTTAAATTATAACTTTATTTCAATTAAAAACCAAACATAAAAGGCTTTCTATTGTAAAGCTTTTGTAAAGTTTATCCTGATTTTTTATTTATTTATAAAAACAGTTTTTTTAAAATCAGCATTCATTTTTGAATTTTAGTTTTAATTTTCATACTAAAACCAAATTATCCGTTAAGATATTTTTAAAGGGTAAGTGAGGTCTTAACGATGTTAACAAATATTTAACGCGACTCTACAATAACATCGGGGTATTTTTACTTTTACTGTAGGCGTTGGGTTCATTTAGCATTTTTATATAGTAAATACATTTCAAGAAGAAGATATTTTACTAACAAATTGAAATAAGAAAGATTATCCGTTTATTTAAGCCCCTAGCTAGACGATAGAGTGTTAAAAGAATCACGTACCTTTATTGTAATGATATTCATGATAGTGCACCTGCTGGTAAGATTCTCTCAACCCCACTTTATTTCATTGTAAAGTGTGAATTATGTGTATGGTAAAATAAAATAGGGACCTTTTTTCCAAGGAGATTTATATTTAATTTCTTGCAATATTATTTTATTTATTTTTTTAGATACGATTTATATAACTTAATTATAATTAGTCAATTTAATAAACATTTATTAAACGTTTCGTAGAATGACAGTGTTCTATGTAAATACATATTAGATGTAATGTTAACGTTTAAGTTAATTTTTTAGTAACTAAATTTAAATAATAAATTTCTCATTCAAGTTAGTATTAAAAATAAGGTGTTTTATGTATTAAGTTCTTGTTGATTTAGCAATAACCATAATTCATTATTTGAATAAAATCTTCATTTTACAAATATTTAAGACCAAACCCAAATGAATGAAGGCCATGAATGACCAAGTATTCATCACTTGGACACTTGACAGAATCATTTATTCCACTAAAGAACACAATTTGTTGTAGAACTACAAGATGATGGATTGTCACCAGATCTGTAGATGTCGTGTGGCATGTCTCGGACTCTTAGAGAAAAGATGGATAGAACATTGTGTCACATTCCACGTAAATTTGTCTCAACTAACAATCAAGATATATATCTTTTGAGAAATTTCATAAAAAACTAGACCCTCATTGTTTATTATGTACAGTGTGTATCATGGCCAATGGTACAGTGTGTGCTTCTTTAGCAGTGGTTGGATAGATTTAGTGCAAATTCAACAAAATCTCTTAAAAGTCGTAAAGTATTAAATTTTTAAGTATTTATTAAACCAAATTACATTACAAATTACACCAAATTACAAATTACAATAGTCTATAAATTTACGTAATATTGTTGTATCATATACTTAATACAACAAAGTTTTCTCTGTAACATTCATTTTCCATCTACTGAATTTTACGATTTATGTATCATTTTATAGCTTGTGAACTAGTGGAGTAAAGAATGGTGACTAAAAGATAATATCCTTTAGGGCTTCGCTTTCATACATTTTATTTATCTCTAGATTTTGCATTCAACCATTCAGTTATACTGATCAACTGAAAAAAACTGTTTTCATCCTAATTGTAATTTAATACTCCAGTTAAATGTTTAACCACAGTCAGATTTTAAATAGGAGTCAAAACAATGTTCGAATATGTATAGGCTTTTTATAGTTGAAACCTGATTTATGTATTTACATCACTCATTATGGTATGAATCTAAAATTTACATATTATTTTATTAAATTATTAATTTTATCCACAATCGTTTTGAACAAACGTAATTAAAAGTAAATAAATGAACTTTGCATTATTCGTTTTGCATTGCAAACAAGTTTAAACCCTGTTAAAATGGGCAATTTGAGCACGAGTCCCCTCTTAAGAAATAAGTAGGGTTATTGAGTGATAGACATTTAGTAGAAAAAAACCTCTATAATTTGAAATGTAATGCTGTGATTACTATAGGACCTTATATTTGATATGTATCGTAAGTTTATAAGGAAATTAAAAAAATAACAATTCGAAATACCGATTCGCTGACAAAAATGGATCATTGCCGTCGTTTCTATATCATGATAATCCAAAAGAGAGAAATAATTAAACACCCTTTGGCATAGAATGATTGAGTGGGCTTGATCAAACCATTTGAGTATTGTGTAGCTCAGCACTATCGAGTTGGTACAAAATGTCAAGTTCCTACTATTGACCGATCAATGTGGAGGTTCTGGTTCAGACTCTGTGATCAGTTGTTTCCAATCATCGCAATAGATTAGTTTGGGGACCAAAAAAGTAAGAAAAAACATTGATTAATTTTATGTTAATGAATTCACTCCCAAAACTCAACTTAAAGTAATCCATCCCAACATTTGTATTAATATATTACTGGTTTAAAATCTAACATTCTAAAATCTAACATTTGTTTGACTCATTATTTTAATGTATACATATGGGACGTATAATTTAAATTTCTTACCGTTTCAATAAATCCATCAAGTTCTAAACAAATATTTTTTTCCTTGTAACAATAATTACTGTCTCTTGGGAAAGAATTTTATTACGAGTGAAATTTAAACTTAAAACAATGTATAAATCGCACACCTAAATTCGTTTATAAAGCTCAAAGAATGTTGAATTGATTTCTCTACGTTTTCATTCCTTTCGTGTATGAATTTAAATGACGATCAAAACCATCGGATTATTTACTATTAATTCTAATATGGATATGGTATCAGTGTAATCATTTGAAATAAAGTTACGTTCAAAGTACTTGTTATGTACTTAAACAATTAAAGAGAATCTTCATAAAAGTATTGTTTTTACTTCTTATGTAAAATAAATTCAGTTTAGATGTATCATATTCCTTTTTGTCAATTTTGAACCTTCGATTCACCAGCCAAGCACTATATCCTGTGAAATTATAATATTTATGTAATGTTTTAGTTGGTAATGTATTTTTATAGTTTTAATACAATTTATTATAAAATATCAATGGGTTAATTAAACACTATGTACTAGAGAACTAACAGGAAATCCAGGGATACTGGCGTATACCTCAATGGATTGAACTATTACCTATAAAAGAACATATTTGAAAGCGGACTATGATGAAGCTCAAGGTAATCATTGGAGATGACTTGCTACGAACCCAACACAAAATCTGATTGATAACCTCAAAATTGGTTGGCTAATAACTGTAAAGCTGCCTAATGATGCCCAGTTATCTAAATTTCAGGTTCGAATCAATCATAATCATATCCAAATAATTTTAACTTCCTTTCTTTATAATTTTTTTTCAACTCTAAAAATATGTTTTTTCTTAAATGCGACTTCAATAGAAAGACAGCCATAATAATTTGTTTACTTTACCAAAAATAAAAACATGTTGAAAACACTTAAACATTTTTCCCTTCTTTATCTCCAAGTCCAAGACACGCCACAAGACATCTACAGATATGAAGGACAATCCATCATCTTGTAGTTCTACAACAAATTGTGTTCTTAAGTGGAATAAATGCTTCTAGCAACTCTCCAGGTGATACATTTGTCTCCTTTCGTTTATGATATGAAGATTTTATTCAATTAATGAATTATTTTTATTGCTATATCCACAAGAACTCAATGCATAAAAAACCTAGTTTTAATACTCACTTTAATGAGGATTTTATGATTTAAATTAAGTTACTAACAAATTAACTTTAAACAATAAAATTACAAATGTTCATTCAATTAAGTAGGCTTAATTTAGTTTAATCGTATCTAAAAAATAAATGAAATAATATTCCAAGAAATTAAATAAAAATCCCCTCTGTAATGGAGAAAATGAGTCCCTATTTCATTTTTAGCATCCACAACATTAACTTTACAACATAATTGTAAAGTGGGGATGAAAGAATCTTACCAGCAGGTGCTCCGCACCTATCATGAATATTATTACAATAAAGGAACGTGCTTCTTTTAACACTCCACCCTCTAGCTTGAATGAACAACCTTCTTTCTTATTTCAATTGGTAGTAAAATATATTTTTCTTGAAATGTATTTACTATATCAAAAATCCTCAATGAACTCAATGCCTACGGTAAAAGTAAAAATTCCCCGATCTCCTAATTTATGTAGAATCGCGTAAAACATTCATCGTTAAGAACCCACTAACGCACTTTTATAAATACCGCAATGAATAGATTGATTTTAGTAAGAAAAAGACAACCTAAGTTCAAACTGAATGATGATTTTTCTTAACTGTTTTCATAAATAAATCAAAAGTCAGATATAACGTTACATAATCTTTACAAAAAAAGCCTTTTATGTTTGGTTTTTGTAATTGAAATAAAGTTATAATTGAATTAATATCTCATAATATACCCTTCCATCCACTTTGAACATCAAAGAATTAAACAAAATTTGTCTTCTTCTTGAACCCATTTACTTGTCTTGCAAATACCTTACTATGAATTAATATAATGAATTAATCAACCTTGGGTTAATCGGCGGTGCGGAGAGGTGGACTTCTACCTCACCCAATTTCTGACGGGTCACGGCTTTTTCCGGTCGTACCTGTTCAGGATGGGCAAAGCCGTGTCACCCGATTGCATATACTGCCCAGGCATTCCCGATGACGTGGAACATACCTTTTTCCACTGCCAGCGTTGGGAAAGGCCCCGCCTGGAGGCTCAACAGTTAGTAGGACTGCTGTCGGTGGACACGGTCATACCGATGATGACGGAGGGTGAGGACAATTGGACCTGTGTGTCACATTACATCCAGGGTATTCTCCGCGCCAAGAAGCTCGACCTTGACCGGGATGCGGTGTAGGTCATAAAGTATCCAAATGCCATAAATGGTGAGAGCCCTGAGGGCTTAGGTAACATGTTGGCCTGACTTGAAGTAATGTGACAAACAATTCCAGGTCTGTGTCCAACAGAGTAGAGGGGGTTTTTTAGTGAGTAGTCTGCGATAGATTCAGGAGTCTCACACTACAGGCTGGCTACCTGTGTGCGTAAAAGCATATTCCCTCCTCTCCCTTTAAAAAAAAAAAAAAAAAAAAAAAAAAAAAAAAAAAAAAAAAAAAAAAAAAAAAACTATGAATTAATACACCATTTATTTTATTAACATACAACAATAATTTTTTTTTACATGAACATAAGTGTTGAGGTATAATATAGAAGTTTTATTATATAACCTAAATTATAAATATTCAAGTAATATATAATATATATATTCGGCAATGTATTTAGTGAAATTTCATATTATAAGCCAAGCCTTGTCTGAGGTAATAGCTGTTACTAACTGCATAGTAAATTTTCTTTAGTTCTACCTGTATTACATGTATACCTGTTTTTTTACCTGTTTGTTTTTATGTTTTTTATTTACCTGTTTACTGGTATTTTTATGTTTATGTTCTATATAACTGCCTTGCTTGTGCTTTATGGAGCTTGAAAATATAACAAAATTGATACGTAAATATTAATGTAAAAATCACGAAACACTACTATCGTAGCTATGCATAATGCATCATGAGCCCTGCAACTTTCAACATGCAAAGAAAGTAAGAGAAAAAGTTGTCTTGGTAATGAAAACAATAGTTATTTGTGTAACTAGTGAGCAAAGTGGCACTTTGCTGCACACGAGAGCTACGTTTACGCACGAGCCACAGGCGAGTATATTTTTCCTACACTATAAAGCATCTAAATAATAAGTCTTTCAAACACTATACAACACGTTTTTAGGTTCAGCTGGCAACACAAATATGTGCCCTAGAGAAAGTAGTCCCCGGTCCGTATCACTCCGCTATTTTTTCCTCGGCAAGCAATGTGCTCCGCTTGAGAAACTAGTTCTGTATATTTTTGTAATTTGCAGTGGTTTCCGCTCCTAAAAAAATGCTTTAAGGCCCCTATTAGACGAGGTAGCCTGGCGACGTCGCCAGCGACCAAACTGGCTACTCAGCTTGTCAAGGGTCATTGATTCTTGGATGTTATTACACGAGGGTAGCCAGCGACGCAGCCACACTTTGGCGACCGACTGGCTACCGAGCCCCGTCGCCACTGCGGTAGCCACTGGCTACCCATATTGGCGACGCTGCGTTGTAGCATATGGAGCTTATTACACTAGGTCGCCAGTATCACGTCGCCACTCGGTCAGTTCATATCACGGGGGTACTTGCTCACTGTTGTGCTGTGTGTTTTGAGACCTAACAACTCGAAGAAACTGGATTGTGACATACGAAAATAATTGAAAATTTTGTATTGTCCGCACAGAGCTCATCAAAAAGGGTGTAATATAACCCTTTCGATTCTCTTGCACTAAGCATTGGATGAACTTATATTTTTCTCTTCCTTTGCCTCCTTTTCTTCAGAAGTAACAGAAGGAGAAGATACTTATAATCACTCATTATTCACTGTAAACATACCGCTCATAACAAGTACAAGTACAAGACAAACACTCACAACAAAATGAGTAACGGCGGTAAAATTCTAGCTACTCAACTGGCTATTAGGTTTGGTGGCCAGTGCGTCGCCAGGCTACCTCGTCTAATAGGGGCCTAAAGGTATTATCTTGTTTATTAAGATCGTAGGAATGTTTTAAAAACGTATAAAAGAAAAGTCCAGAAAGTTCAGAATTACCGAAAAGATAAAAAAAACTAAAATTAACTATAAACACGAAATGACAGGTTAAATCGTAGTTATAATAGTCAATCAGCTGCTCATAATATTATTATCTTTAAGTGTTGCCAACCTATTTCCAAGCGTACGCGGATTACTTGCATAATAGAACCACGCTGTTTTGTGTTGTTTCGTTGGAGTCCTGATGTGCGCCAAAGTTTAAACCGTCGTCAAAGTATAAATATCCGACAATTAGCAGCTTTCTGTACTAGTACAAGGAAGCCAACTTTGTCGGGTGACTGTAGGAAAAGTATTATTGTAGTACTGTTATCAATACTGTAGTAACTTATTTACATCATAACACTCCGTTGTCATTCAATCGATTTTAGTCTCCTAATTTTAACTTTCGTTCCTCCTTAATTTTTGTTTCTTAGTTCTGAAATTCAACTATAAGGTGTTTATGTAGTAGTTTTTGTCCTTTAAAATATTACGCATTATTCCCTCTAACAAATGTGGGTGGTTTCCAAAATTAGAGACCCAATTAAAAAATTTATGGATTTGGAAATTTAGGTAAAAAAGTCAATGTTTTTGTTATGTTAACACAGAAATGCACTAAACACACATAAAAGTTCAGAGAGCAATCAATCATTTGTCTAATGTGGTAAACCATCACATAAGTCTGCAATCAGAATAAACCATAATACCACGGTCGTCGGTGTTATCTGTTAGAATGATAGGTCTAGGCGAGTTGGCGGTTTTCATAATACGTTGTCAACACAAGGAATAATGTATTACACTGTTGGAAATGTTCCACATAGTACTTACGTCCCTAAACGATACATTTTGTAACACAATTGCTCAAATGCCACAAAAACTTTGTGATAATTTTGATTTATTAAGGTGTTATACAGTTCACCAAACTATTACCAAACTAAGTACTACTTGACAAATATTTTTACTATATTTTCACTTTATAACTTACGCTATAGGAGTCTCAAAAGGTGATCAAAATGTAAGTTGTGTATTTTTATAAATATTAAAACTGAAAATATATACTGAATGAAGGAGTTGTAAAGTATTTAATTACTATAAAAAGCCATGTAAACTCGACTGATATTCTATCTAAAACCTTATTCTTTGGACTAGTTTTTTTATTGTGAATTTTGACCGAAAATATAAGATAGGTATTACAACCTAATACTTTTATAGTTAGGAGTTAAATTAATCGATTAGTTTTACTGAATAACCATCCATTTGTCTCTAATGTTCAAACGATGACGTAGTTTTGATGAACAATCGCTTAAGGACAATATTCTCTCCACGCAAGGAATTTACGCCTTGCAAAATATTAATTAGTGACGTTGCAATTTAAACCTACTTACAGTTTGTTAATATTGTTAAACTGCTTTATCTGCCATAGTACTATTTCAACTATGGCTTTGTAGTCAGTAATAGTACTATTTTATACTTTTATAGACTTTAAAACTAAGTTTTATCAGTAAAATGGGTAGTTTCAGGTTTTTACTAAACTATATTATATTTATTTCAATTTAATACTTTCACAGTTCCTTTTAAAGTGGGTAGTAAAATGAAAACTCACATTTTATCTAATGAATGCTATGACTCTTGAGTTTAATAATAACCTCCACGTACTGATTGCTAGTAAGGTAAAATGTAGTGTAGTAAAAAATGATAAAAATTATGTAAAAAATTTGACGGTTTAAAATTTATTTTCAACCCTTCTCATGTACACCAAACATAGACCAATGTATGCCTATTCCACTGTACTTTGGAATATATAAGTTATATCGGGTAAATTCATTGCTACGTTGCGTTAGAAAGCAGAAGCTTTTAAGGTTATTACAATAGTGTTTAATGGAATGCTATGTAGTTTGCTCTAGTACTTACTCACTAAGCAAATACATTCAATATCAATTCAGTACATTTGCATTTGCATACCTATAAATATTTATTAGACTAGCTTGTGTTGCGTTTTGCAACGTTTAAGATGCATAGTTATTATTCTATAGACATTCAGGTTCAATGGTAACAATGTTATAGCAAATTTGTTCCGTAAGAGACTGGTTTCCTGCAAGTATTAATAACATATACAAGTTCCAAAAACTTTCGGAAGATAAATATAACGTACATACCTTTACGTCGACAGTTCAAATGTTGTAGTAAGTAAAACTTACAACATGTTTCGCCTATTCAGGCATCGTCAGGTGATTTCCTAACAAGAATGATTCATCTTCCAATGAAAATCAGAAAATAAAAACATGGGATTTCATTAAACTCTATAAGGCCGAACCAATAAATGTAATTTTATGTAAGATTAAATTGACACATAGTCTTACAAATTCTTCTCAACAAATATTTAGATCCCCCAATGTCAAAGAATATATGTATGTCATTTTTTTACTCTACTATATATTTTGACACGTTCAATCACTATGATTTAATTTGTAAATATAATAAACAGTAAGTTATGCTCATTATTCCTGGTTGTTATTTTATAGTTATACAGAACTAGCTGTTGTACCCGTGCTTTGCAACGGGAAGAGGACACAAAATTTTTATCTTTACATTTGTTGTACAAAATAGTTACACATATAGGCTACCACTTTTAGAAACAAAATTCGGCTGCACATTAGTATCTGTCCTACACTCATTCAGTATGAACAACACTTGTAAGTTCAGTTACTGCATACACAGCCTTAAACTTTGGAAAATTACTAATTGAAAGTCCTATGAAAACAAGGCTCCACGAAAATATGCTTTTTTAAATCCTCTAATTAATTCTGGGCTGGTTAGCGACGCTCTAGTAATTATTCAAAAGTCGGACAATCATTTCGGTTCTAATTTCTGCAATCAGTTACTGACGTTCACCTCAGAACTTAGTTGTGGAAATGCTGAGCTACCAAAAAAATATATGAAGATTTGTTAATAAATTATGCTTTTATTAAAGTCATCTATATAAATAAAATGGGTGAGGTTCATAATGTCCAAGTTTCACAAACTCCAACGTCTAAAATATTAGATAAACAGTGCGTTTCATAACCTCCAAATTTCATAAACTCCAAAACTATAACTTTCAAATAATCACCGATTCACAATGTCCAAATTTCACAAACTCCAACGTTTAAATATCAAATAAACAGAGCGGTTCATAACCTCCAAGTTTCATAAGCTCCAACGGTACAGTCTCTGCCAGAAGTCGCTGCAGAGGTTGCCGTGGTTCGGTATGTAGGCGCTACACGTTCTACTGTTGTAGCGGTGTAACACGAAGTATCATTGTTGCTCCGTAATTGCTTTCTTAAGAGTATAAGTATATATTCTTAAGAGTTCCCATAGTCCGATCATGCTGGTTCGCGAACTCGTTCGAATAAACGTAGGTTTACACGTTTGTACCAAATTTCATCAAAATCGGATGATTTTTGCTCGAGTTATCGCGCTAACGGGCACACATATAAATATATATATATAACTGATGGTGTTTTTGGTCTCTAGGGACCTCAAAACGAAAAAGTAAATCGGTCCCGGGACCAGGTCCTACCATGAGTACTACGGTAATAGCTTATTCCCTATAGGGGAAATTCGCTAAAATGTAAATTGGATTTGCACATTGTGTGCTAACACATATTTGAGTCACACATCTGAGTGTTCTTCAATCATTAAAATGTACGTATAATCAGTAGTTGAGCGCTGGCGAACGGTGCCTGCTATCTGACTGTGGCAACCACTAGAGAGACTTCTGGCCCAGACTGTACCGTTGGAGGTTATGAAATTTGGACATTATGAACCGCTCTGTTTATTTAATATTTAAACGTTGGAGTTTGTGAAACTTGGACATTGTGAAACAGTGATTATTTGAATGTTATAGATTTGGAGCTTATGAAATTTGGAGGTTATGAACCGCTCTGTTTATTTAATATTTTAAGCGTTGGAGTTTGTGAAATTTGGAGTTTATGAAACGCTCCCAATAAAATTTGAGTTTTGTCTGTACATTGCTCAGAATTATATATTTTTGGGTTATTTTTACGTTTTATACTTTAAAGAAGCAGAAACGAGTCTTATCTCTATTTCTGTCTGTCTGTCTGTCTGTAACACTCAAGATGGCATTTTACGCAATCTTCTCCGTGAAAACGAGAGTACCTATCAAGATCTAAGTAATTTTAACGTATTCACTGGATTGGCGAGAGTGTCTTTGGCCATTAAAATATGGCCTCACTACTTTGTAAATAAAATTACGGATGTTCAAAAATGCAGTTTTGTGTGATTTTTGTCTAATTTTCGTTGAATTTATATCACATAATCGTCTATGAAATAACGAACAGCTGTTCGGATCAAGATTATTTTTTCTAGCTGTCACTGATATGTTTACACATGTTGTTTACAAATACCGCAACCATTTCCGATCATGTTTTGAAAGCAAATCCCAACCAAGGGAGATTAAAAACGTTTTTCTTACATAACGATTTTAATTAATCGCAAGTGCAATAATATAGTATAATAGTGTAACCGTAAATGAAAATAAATAACTAAGCATCATCCAGGTCAGGAACAAGAAATTCTTTGTGCATAAAATTGTTCTTGAGTTTTGATAAATAGAAAGAAGACCTTGAATCAGTGTTGTATATGGCTGGGACACTTAATTATCGTCGCCAGTAGCTTAAGGTTTCCTTTCATTGACGGCGCTTCAATGGCGATTGTTTAAAGTGTAAAGTAAAAAAATCATATCTGCAGTGGGTGATTGTAACAGAGGTTTACAGATGATGCTAAACTCGCTTTTCCAATGTGTCACTTTATGTTTCTACTCACCGTGTAATGCAATCGCTGGACCATACAGCAAATAGACCCATAGCCCATATCTTGGGTACGTACGCCTACATATTTATTCATCTAACAACCTTTTCGACGACGATCCTTGATACCAGTACTTTTCCATAGAATACATGGCCTACCTTCTTAACAAATAAAATTACAGATGTCCAAAAACCCAACATTGTGTAATTTTCGTCACATTCTACTGACTACTATAAGACCCCCGTACGTAGAATGGGCACACAGCTAGCATTAGATACATTCGTAACTGTAGTAAACCATTTGTTGGGGATACATGACAAAACAAGTTTTTGCCGCACCTTTAGATCAAATACTCAAACAATAAACAATTTTTTCACCAAGAATTACCAAGGTAATGCATCACATTTCTCCACGTTTACCCTCGCAAAACGTGAAATATTAAATATTAAATTGAAATATTAAAATCAAAACCACATTCAATCAATCTTCCAACCACACTGTTCATATTTGGTTGTTTGTTGGACCTCATATTAAGTGGACCTCGTCAAATCATGGACACTTCATTGGTAAGTTCTGAGTTGTAAGCCTTTTACAAGATTTTTTTATGTCTGCTCTGTGTTTGAATTTGCAATCATATATTACTACTAAACATTTTTTTAACTGGTCCAAGGTTACTTATTTGTTAACACACTTACCGTTTGTAAAACGTTAATATTTTGAATATTAAATTAATAATAATTAGGAGTATAATCAATGCTATAATGATGTACAATCATATGTCAAATAAAGAACATTTTACCAGGGTAAGTGTATTTATTTTACACAGTAACAGCAATAACACTATACATTGGAGTGCTTCAACGCATTAACCTTAAAAGCTCCTCGCACAAGCAACAGGTAGCAATAACTTTACCCACTTATTAGTCAATATGTTTGAATAGAAAAGCAAAACGTGAAACAAAAGGCCTCCTTACTTTACCATTATCTACAATCATTTCCTTTACTATTATCAATTACTTTCGGGCTCCGCCCCGGTGGCTCTGGTATTTCCCGTTATAACCTTATGAGGATTAATTTTAAAAGAAATTAATGTTTAACGGATATTTCAGTTAAACAAATGGGAAAAAAAGTTGTTTATTGAGTTTTTGCAATATTCAAATGAATTAAGAAGCAACAAGCTGTGATACATAATGAAAACTGTCAAATTAAGATTGTTTAAAGTTACATGTTTATGTTTTTATTTAATAAATAATTTGGGGTATTGTGTGAATAGGGTGATTTTAATTTTTAAGTACACGATTCATCAACTTCACATATGGTTATGAGGGCATTTAAAGACGGCTGCACCAACGATTTTTGTCCATGATGAGGAACGCCCTGGGCGGCCACCGGCCTACTGTCATTACTGATGAATTGGTGCGTTGCTTATCATGAACGTTGGTGCAGCCGTCTTTAAATGCCCTTACCCACTTGGGTACCACTTCGTCGCTCAAAAAGTTCTTGCCATACACTTCACTAACCTGTCGATGAATTTTAATGGTTTTCACACCTTTTAGCATTTGAAAATCGAACTACAGCGTGCACTTCACAGTCGGTGGCAGTCTCAACTAGCCCTGGTCTCAACTGGCGGCACCATTTCGAATGCTCGAAACCGGATGTAAACACGGCCGATTGTTGCCAAACTTTCGGCACAGGCTTGCCAATAGATGCACATACACAGAACAAATTTCAAAGATGCCAATTTCAGCGCTGGTGCAGAGACATTTAGAAACGGTACTTACTTAAAAAACATACCTCGTACTATACTAGGGATCCACCCTGGCAGCTTAAGCCCTATGTTGTTTTTCAAATTACCCATGAAAAGCCACTCGAAATACCACCCGAACCCAGTACGGCAATCAATAGCTTTATTATTATCAAGTCAAACGTGGCGAAACCCGCAGGTAACAGCTAGTAGTATATATTGCAAAGACAAATTAAATACTGTAATACTAGCAAAGCATTCCATAATTACAGAATTTAGGTTTACTACACTCTGTTTTACAAGTTTAATCTCATTACATTAGTTTTCCAGTTAATTAAACGACACACGTTTGCTGACTTATTGTTTACATATGTTCGTTTTGTTTGTTGACGAAGAATACTGTTTATGTTAATTAAAATGTACTTAGCAAACTTAAACATGGTTAGTGATTAATCTATTTATAGTTTCAAGTAATTAATATCTTAGACCGAAGATTGTTACATTCACGTACGGAAAGGAAGTACCTGAATAATTTTATCTTAACCGATAAAGAAAAAGCAAACATATTTCATCTCAGGTAACAATGTTAAATCTGGTGCATTAGCTGAATTTCATTATGTAGCCATGATCTACTTCATGATACTTTAAAATATGTAAATCTTTTACACTTTCTTATTTTTTATTTTTTTTTTATTTTTAATGGTGATTTTCCCATAATAACCCATAAAATAACGGAAAAATCGGATTTTCTCGAAAATGGCCTGTACGATGTTTATAAAGATTTACTGTAGTATGTTTTAGCCCTTAAAATTCTGAACCAAATTATAGTTTCCCATTCCTGTAAAGATTATAGTTTAAAATGTATTGTAAATGATGTTATTTTCCCATAAAAACATAAACTAAAAATGGTTCTTTTTTTAAACCGACTCTTATCGAAAATTGTCTGTTATTGTCCTTATAATTCTAACAAAATAGTGCAACCCATTCCACTATTATTACCCCATTTATGGAAAAATTAAGGTTCAACAGCTAATGCAACTTTTTGTGATTTTACCTTTTAAATATTATAATTTAAAATCTTACCCGCTCTCATCACTTACCCATGATAAAGGCTATTGACAAGCTAATTGGAGAAAGTATGACTAAGATTGCTGATACCGTTGATTTAAAACTAAAATAATAGTAAACAAACCCATAGGTAGCCAAAACAATATACGTTTGATAACGTCTCACGTTTAGGAGAGGTGGGGAAAGACGAGATTTTTCCGTGTTCGTTAACCTCGCCTCGTATTAATGAGACGGAGACGAATGTGATATGAGACCGAGATGATGAGATCTGTGTGATGGTTGGGCTCTGCTGATTTTACACTGGGTTGTATGGGGAAAAACTGCGATTTACTTCTAATCTTGAAGATATTTACTCTTAAAAATGAATACAATCTTTCTTTACTATTTTCTTTATCTCAGTTTTCTTTCTCAGAGCCTAAATAACTTATTTAAGCTGCACTGTTTTTATTGAGGTACCCAGATAAAGTTCCTTTTTAAAAGGATATAGAATTAGAGCTCCTGCCCGGGGATTTCAAATTATTCAGGGGAGTTTTTGGAATATACAAAATCGGTCTCCTTGAAAAAACAAACAAAAAGAAGAAGAATATTTTTTGTCATAAGTTAAATAAATATAAATATCGAATGACAATCTAAGAACTAGCCTATTATCTAATAATTAGAAATATAATAAAATAAGACGAATTAAATATTAATTGTTATTGATCTAAGATAATTATTAATTTTTTATGTATATACATTTAAATAGATGACAAATATTAGAAACAACTATTTATATTTCCTCCATAGGAATGACAAGGGCATTTGAAAAATACAGTTTTTTTACTCCATAACCTTAAATCCTACAAAAGATATTTAATATACTAAGCAGTTTTTTTTTATTGAAATGTCTACGCGATTGTTGTAATGGAAATTGGACATTTTAATGTTTTAAGCAGAAAATTTTAAAAACCACAAAACAATTGTTAACCCCTAGAGCCTATCACGTGATCTTGCTCGTTCGCAAAATCATCAAGTGAATTCAGCCTAACACGTTCATGCCAAATTTCATCAATATTGAATCATAATAACACGAGTTGGCATGTTCCAATTTGTATATGTTACTATATAAAACACAGTGACCATAACACAACACTAGAGAAGTTAATTGTTTGATAAAACAGGTTAAACTCAAATCTCCCAATCTTGTTTAAAAACTAACATATAATAAATAAATTCTAAATGACAATTATATTGCTTAAATAAAATGTCCATGGGAACAACATTGGAACTATAAAGGCTTCCAGGGTGCAATCTTTTGGTAAAACAATTATGAAGCGTTTAACTTTCTTATTTGTAGCCTGAATAAATAGTATATAAAATGTAAGCCTTACTAAGTCGTGAAGTTGAAAAACTACCAATAAGCAAATGAGTTAGTCAATAAGGGCTTTGACTTTTATAAGTTTAGATAACACATAACGTTAATCAATCAAAGCATTTCTAAAGGACACAAAAAGTATCGACATTAAAGAATGTTTACTAACTTAGTCAATATGTTTAGCATTTAATTGTCCCCCGCATGTGACGCCAAAGAACATTTCGCAAACGTTTGATATTTTAAAAGAACGGCGTTCTCATTATTTTCTATTGTTTGAATTCTTTGACACTGGATGTTTTGTTCTTTTAGTTGTTGTTGGATTAACAAACAACACGTATTTAAAATCCAGAGTTCATATTATACTCTTTCAGATCAGCTTCGTTATGATTGCATTGTTTTATTCAATAATGTAATATGTAAAACCAACAATTTTAAATGTAAATAAATATTTAATTTCTTTGTTTAAATAAGCCAATAATACCAATAACGACAATAGTGATAAATAACCGTGTGATTGATATCAATGACTGCAAATAAGGTATCTATAACTGAATCCTTTGTGTCAAATTATATTATAAGCTAAATATAGCACAAACAAATAACATACTTTCCATGATGTTATTTTAGGTTCAGTTAATGGGTTCTAACTCAGGATTATAATGGATTAAAGCCGAACATTTCTAAACGTTACAAGGGCTGCATAGATCCTTAATAGGTTATTGAGTAAACATTTAACTCAATAGTTACTGTAGTTCGTTCTGTCATTGTATTTTATTGTAATTGTATTGTATTGTATTGTAAAGTAACCAACAGTTGGTTGGTTACTTTATCAAGATTGTTAACTATATTAAAATATATCAAAATAAATGTATTGAATACAGAGAATTGTATTGGCCCATATTAATATACTGTACATAATTTATTTAATACACATATTTTATTGAATTCAATAAACATTATTTATGTGTATTACGAAAAGTGCGACTTGGATATAGAATTTTTTGGTAATTCAGGAAAGTAATTTTATGTGCATTTTATGACCAGACTATAAAGCAGGATTCTATTAAGATAATAACGGGTCAGTTTCAACCCTGGACAATGTTATCAGGCCTGGTTTGCCGGTAATATCATTGGTGTTCAAATCATTTACGTTGAAAGGGAGTTAGGTATAAACTTCTTTAATTAACAATTCGTAAACTACTATAAATCACAGTATATAGTTTTGCTAAGAAGCAGAATCTTGCAAACAACTCTATTGGTGTATACCAAAACCGAATTGATCTAAATCAACTTGTCCACAAATACTCAACATGTGTATATGACAATAATTGGATCATATGGTAAATTTAGTTCATTTGCTATTAAAATATATTGTCGTAGCCCCGAAACTGCTATTTAGACTAAACTTCGCCTTAATTTAGTCATTTGTTATGTTCAACAAATAATTTAAGATAAATTGGGTGTTTTTGCGTTATTATTTGTATTGCTTGTTTCATAAAACAAGTGCAGTATAAACTCTCATGGTACTTTACTTTATAGCATTTTGAATGCAATCACCAATTTGCAGGAATCACCGATTAATGATGCGATGGAACAATCAGTGACTGCGGATTGATATGGGACTGATTAAGCACTGATTGCGAAACTTTCTGATGGTTGGGCGGTTTACAATCACTAAGCCAAACTGCAATATTTTGGATATATATTTTCGACATATATTTTCTTTGAAGATCATTTCTTAATTTCTTAACTTTGACAAAGTGGTTACAGCAAATATTCTTAATAAAATAGAACTTAAACATAGCTATATTTCATACCTAATGCAAGTATTATTTCAGGGACTTTATTGATATTGGATTCATATTTTAAGAAAACATTATCTTTTTAAACCCATACACTATAAATATACTCAGAATATTTATTTGTGTAAGTGGCAATGACTATTTGTACTCGTAATACACAAGATCTTTCCTAGCACCACAATTAACTTATACGCAGATTAACTATTAAGTCTTAATACAAAACGACATTTAGGTTATTTTTGATTTTTTGGGCTAAGTTATTATTACTTGCAGAATTTTAGTGTATAGAAACGCCAACAGTGAAATCAGCTGTTGTTTAAGTGAGTTAGCAAGCGGAAATGGTCATTCCCACTCTAGAGTGGAAATGAGCTATTTTTCAAACTGTTTACAGATGTGGTTATTTCCATGCAGTAATGGGAAGAATATTAAACAGCTGTAGAATCTTCATTCAATCCAGATAAATACATTTCAGCTATAACATCACATCACGTAAAAATCTAGTAAACAATTCAGGTAAATGTATCGTAATGCAAACTTGCTAACATTAAGCAAAGGTTGAAAATGAGCAAATTTCCTATCAATGGCAGATATTGTAAAAGTGGAAATTACAATAACTGTAAGTCAGTCCCTTAGGAGACTAGGTTAAACGTATACTCCAAGACTAATCAACCATTTATCGAAAATGAACTTAAAGAAATATTTTAGGATGTGAAAAGGTCAAACAAAAACCAGCTTATATCATTTTATATTTATTCGTCACTACATCTAGTAACAATTACTGATAAAATATTCTTCTGGTAAAGGAATCTATCTATATATTAATAGGCAAGCATGTTTCTTTAAACCCTTTTTTCTCGGCTCATGTGCATCGCAGGGAAAATTTAAGCATACCGTTAGAAATATATTTTCCTGTAAAGTGCAGTATCCCTTTAAAAATTAAAATAGGCTCAAATATAAGCACAAAAAATGAATTTGAAATTTTAAAAATTTAACATGAGCTTTATGGGTTGCCATGCTGGTTACGAAATATAAACAGAAAATCAAAACAAATGGAAGAAATTCCAATCACATGTTTTATTTACAGCGTGGGGTGAAAATATAGAAAACTTTTTGAATGAGCTATAGCAACTGTTATGACCCATCAACTACATGTTTTTTTTTTTTTTTTTTTTTTTTTTTTTAAATGCGACAGCTGGTCCATAGAGATGGGGATCATACGTGTAGATTACATGTTTTTGGGTCGATTTTTCGACCACTGGACGATCACTAGTAAGGAATAAATAAGTACTCTGTAAAAATGTTTTACGATACGTTTAAAAAAGTATCAAATCAAATAATATTGCGGATATTACAGATATAAAATACGAAACACTCAACCTTAGAGTTAATTCGTACGGTTTTGATATGACTAGAATGTTTAAAAATACAATATTAAAAGATCTCTAACAACGAATAAGTCAACCTAAGACAAGGATAGAACTACTTTTATTGATGATCCACAATCGGATAAAAGAGATGTAAATGATGTGCCTGATTGAGTCTTCTTTGATGTAATCACTTTGAATCATTGAACGAGCAAATCATAGTCAACCAAAGAAGAATTTCTTTCTTTTTCCCACGATTCAACTATATTTTTTAACGTAAACGATCTTAATTCATGTTATTTCAACCCTATACCAGCCATAGCTCAATTAGGATTAGATATTTGATCACGAGCAAAACGTTTTTTTGACACATTTTCTCCAAAAATTGGATTTTCATTCTTTATACATCGGAAAAAAAGGAATTAAAGTTGGAGGCAATAGGTGAAGGTTTAATGCTAAAAGTTTAATGAAGCGCATTTAATTGTTTTTATATGCAAGCCAAAAGCTGAACACAAATTAAATCTTTTATCACTTCCTGATAAGCTCCTAAATTCACAAAGTTGTCCTAATAATGTATTTCCTAAAGACAAAGAAATTTAAAACCATTAATGCCGTACTTAAAGAATTAATCTTCTAGTAGGATTGTTAAAGGAACTATATAGCTGCATATTGCAGTCAATTGAGGAAACGTATTACAAATTAAATTATTTTAACAAGACTTATATAACCAATTTTTAAATAAGATATTCTTTGTACCGATTGTTTTGTAAAGATTTACTTTTCAAGTAAAGCTAGAGACGCTTGATTCTTGGAGTTTTACTAGTTATATTCATCTTTATATTTATATGACTAAAATCAAACAAAACTTTTTGAAGATCAAAACTGTAACCAAAAATAGAAACAATGCCACAAATACAACCTCAGCTAGAAGAGGTTTTGCTCGATAACTAATGCAGAGATTTGCAAGGCGGACGCAAAATCATGTGGGAAGTGCATGAAGTTATTAACGGTTCATGTGTTATTTGAGATCGAAGAAAATAACGAGATTGCTAAGCCTCAAATTGAAGTGTGATGCTTGGCTGAAGGAGCTGTTGTATATTCTATGGCACTTTTAGCCTGACACAAATAAATGAAGATGTTCACGTTTTCCTTGGCTTTAAACTGTTTTAAGACAAGTTAAATCAAAAATTAAACTGAGAAATATCCTGAAACATAAATTTAATTAAAACAGTATTGACTGTGATAATGGTAAATGGGAAAAGGTTATTGAATGATAGGTGACTTAATATTTTACAAAAACATTTTCCCCATCGTTAAAAATTACAAAGTAGGATAAATGGTAACATATTTCGCAATGTTATTGTTAACATTTTAAAATATATTTATCTCTGTGTTAAAATCTATTAGAGCTATAAATAGGTAAATTATACAAATAACCCCACACACCTATTGTGTCATTTTATTGTTGGGCTTACTAACTCATAGATCAAATTTACTTATAAACCTGTCCCATTAAAATAAAAACTTTATTGTGGTCTGACGCAAAAGGAACATTTCTATATTTTAAACCACGAACCGAAATACAGGGTACCAGAAGTATGATGCCAGGATGGTAAACGATAATTTGCTCAGGGACTATTAAAGATAAAACATTTATTCAAAATTCTTACTTGCTAAGCAATATTGCCTAAAAAGTCTTGCTAGGTAAGACATTTACTCTAGTTTATTTCTTGTTGGTAAACATAATTACTAAGTGTTTAAAAGCATAGATAGTTCTAAGTATGAAATATAGACCAACAGCAGTGCTGTGGTAAGTATAAGTTCTGACGTCCACTACGCGAGCGCCGTAACTACACCGCACTCCTAGCGGTGGACGCAGGAATGTATGCTAACCACAGCATTTATGTCGGTCTATATTTAGTTCTATCTGTCTACTATGTGACTAAAATTTCATTTTAACTCTTTTCCTGCGTGGCTGGAATTTCGTACTTCTGTATTTAGGCTTACTTGGAAATGTAATAGTTCACCTATTTAATAACAGAAATACAACTACTTCAGTAACATTGGGTATACGGTGATTTTAACTTAATACTCACATTAGTCTGAATAAAAAATAAGTAATTTTGAAATATACTCTTATCAACTCATTGTGTTATTGTATCTGTTTGATTTATTTGCACAACAACCCCCATACATGTGACAACAAACAAGGCAACAACATGAAAGAACGTTTACTAATTGAGTCAATACACTCCAGATTCAGAGATGACCTCGTATGTGACGTCAAAGAACTTTTCTCTCTTTGTGGGGAAATGTATGGTAAATCTCTCTTACCGGAAGAACAAAGGCCAACAATTACATAAGGTAACTAGTAACGTTCCGATTACATTTTATTATTATAGACCCTATACTTTTTAAATGTCTTAATCTTATTTATAAATCATAAAAATTCATATACATATATGAATTTTAACAGATTGTGTTTTTGGCCTCTGAGGACCTCAAAATGAAAAGGTAAATCGGTCCCGGGTCCAGGTCTTACTGTGAGACCTACGGTAATAGCTTTTTTCCAATGGGAAATTCGCTAAAATACAAAATGCTAATATTAGATCTAAAGTTAAACGTAAACATTTGTTTCATAATAATAGTTATACAAAGAGTAAATAAGATGAAAACATATGGTTGAATATTATGTATACATATCATACATATATGACCAACTAATACATATTATGATCTCAGGTCTTGATACATATATGACCAACTAATACATATTATGATCTCAGGTCTTGATAATTCATTGTCTAACACTGTCTAAGTGTTATAGATTCAGTTTAGTAAAAATTTTAAATTGATTGTTCCAGTGTTTTCCCTTAGCCCATTGGATAACACAAAAAAAAATAGCCAAACACAGTATTTTTCGAGTAAAAATAGAATAACCTAATCGCTTACTACTGGGGCAGTGATAAAGAACATTTGAGCTCAATATGGCTAAAACGTGGGTGATGACTAGTGCAGACGTTTTGCTAACTAACAGTTTTTTAGCCAGCGCCATCCTGTAAATTTTGAAGCTTGTTTTTCGTGTCTAGTTAATGTACGACAACACTAATCGCTAGTGTAGGCAAAATGTTGTTTCTATTATTTTAGGGTCATGATTTGTGCGTTGCTATTTGGTTATTTAACTAAGAGACCAGTTACGGTTTATGATTAGATCATTTTATTTGGTTAAACGAGCGTTTAAATGACTGAAATAACAAGAAACAAATAATTGTAAACAAAACACGACCTCTACAGTTGGAAGTACAGAACAAACAATGAAAATGGCTTCAGCTGTTCAATAAGGATGACAAATGTACTAAGGAGTATGTTTTATCCATGGCACCATTAATTGAAATCCAAATAAACAATGACAACATTGTCTGGGTTTGAACAATAAAAAAGCACAGACATTAGTCATAATCTAAGCATCACTTTTTGATCGCAATTAATTAACACCATGACTCAGCAATTATATGCCCAGCAATTTAAATGCAGGTTGTTTGGTTCAATAATACACAATAATATTAAATACTAAGTAGTGTAAATAAAATCAATGTAACAAAATGAATAGGGCCTATACTCACGGAGTAATATAGCTTATTGTACGAACATTCAAAAATGTAACTATGCGAAAAGAGTTTTCTTGTTAACATTAGTTAAAGGTAAACGCAGGGCGAAGGTTCAGCAAAGTACTTGAGTTAATAGAGAATGTACAGTACAAATACAACTTGAGTAGGGTCTTTACAAACCGTATTTGAAGGAGAAGGCAGTAAAGTAAGCAAGAGTAGGGAGTCAGACTGGACGTAGCAGTTCTACTCTTACACATCCCTACTTCTCTCCCTAACCACCAATGTCTGAGCTTTTAGCACTTCTGACCCAAGCTGTACTCCAACACTACCTTACTCAGTGTTTAATTTCTATGTTTAAAAATGTTTACGTTCGTACCCACTAAAATTGCTAAATAATGCTTAGACTGATTATGAGTTGAAAAAAATTAAAAATAAAGTAAGGAGTAAACTATGTTTTCTGTTACTGAAACTACTGAGTCTTGAGACATTTTCAGCAATTTTAAAACAGTAATAATGCTTTTTACAAGTTTCTCTAGGAATGTGTTAATACACACTATATAGTTTTTTATTTAATATTTATTTTAAGTACACATCCTTTTTATGAATAAATGATTAAATAACTCACATAGTTATATTAAAATAAAAATAGTGGCTGGTTATACATTTATTAGTCTATCAAAAATTGGTTTTATGCCACAGACAATGTATTTACTAAATCTTTAAGGGTACTTAAAATTGTGGAACGATTTATTTTCTATAATTTAAATAAAATAAACCAAACATAACAACAGGAAATGGCATCGTCAATAGGCTATTAGCTAATAAGCTTTGCGAATGATAATCATTTACAAATAATAATCCAAGATCTATTACATTTCAATCTCTAGCATACTATGTTGTTTGATATCATATCTTTGATATCATCGTTGAAGAGTTTAGTCAACAGATTGTTTACCAATTGTGTCAACATAACATACAGACTGGGTTGACAGAGATCAAAGCCCTACATGTGATCAAATATTTGAATTGATCATCTCTGTTTGGCGCATGAGACTCTTAAGGCTGATATTCAAAGTTAAAATACACAATATTATTCTATTCTTAGTGTTGATGTTTCTTTGGGGTTTTGATAACTGGTGGCAATCCAAACCAATACGAAAAAATATCCAAGTAGTTTTTATTTATTTATTTATTTTTTTTTTTGTAAAGTAGCTATTCTTTGTAATATATTAAGCTAATAGATTTAAATATTATCAAATTGTTATCTATTTATTTTCCTTAAATAATTAATAAATAGTTTTTTTTTTATCCATGGAAACCAATTATGATAAATTAGTAATACACTGTACTGTACCTTTACAGTCCGGAGAAAAGGTCCAGAAGAAACCTGAAGATTTAGGCTACTAACTTCCCTAGGCATACACAACACAGACATTCCTATGATATTTTAACAAAACAACAGACAACAGTATGCAACGTGTTTCACATCTAACTTTTACGCAGCATTCAATTGCGTACATCTTTGTCTCACTATGATTAGTATTAAGGTAAAAGGTAATCTATTCTGGTCACATGATACTGGGAGACCATCATCCATTAGCCTGAATGTAAACTCAAACAACCAACCTTCCTCTGATGTTTTATGTTCATCCCTTGAGTCAAAACATCCACCTCGTGTACGTCAAGGTTTCTCTAAATATTTAAGCTAATGCATTTAAGAGATCGGCTTCTTTCTTTGTCCAAAATGTGAAATAAAAACTCTAAATCGTTTCAAAATTGTAACTATTTTCAATATATATGCAAAATTCCATGAAACCCGGTAATTTTACGAAAAATTATATATTTTACGTTGGTAAAACTTACGGAATGACTTATTATGAGCTATAGCAACTGTTATGACCCAGTAACTATGTCAATAACAAAAAACAAGGTACAAAATATAGTTTTAGACTAGAGCAATCTGTGACTGGCTCACACAACTACTCTAGTTTTTAATAAATAAACGGTATCAGCATTCTGACACATACTTTCTCCCATAAGTTTGTCAACAACTTTTATCATATTGTGTAAGCGGTGCGGGTAAATATACGGAATTGGGATTAGTATAATCTTGTTAAGAATTTAAAGGACTACATACAAAATTTCAATCAAAATCGTTTTGGGCCAGTTTTGTGAAAATCCGATTTTTCCGATATTTTATAGGTTTTTTATGGGAAAATAACATAATTTACGATAACTTTTGAACCGTAATTTTTACAGAAATGGGATTTGTACCATTTTGTTTAGAATATAAAGGACTATAACATCCCAAATTTTTATCAAAATCGTTCGGGCCGTTTTTGGGAAAATCCTATTTTTCCGTTATTTTATGGGGTTTTATGGGAAAATTCCAATAAAAAATTATATTTTTTTAATAAAAAAAACTATAAAAACTTTAAGAACCATAACATACTATGTTAAATTAAAACCGGATTTTTTTTCTAAAATCCTATTTTTCGTTATTTTACAGGGTTTTCATAGGAAAATAACATAATTTACCATAACTTTTGAACCGTAATTTTTAGAGAAATGGAGTTTGTACCATTTTGTTCAGAATTTAAAGGGCTACAACATACTAAATCTTTATCAAAATCGTTCGGGCCATTTTTGAGAAAATTCGATTTTTCCGGTTTTTTATGGGTTTTTATGGGAAAATCCTCATTAAAAATCTAAATTTCAAAAAAATGAAAAAAACGCCTGGAGATACCATGGATTAGAACCTACATACCAAATTTCATCGAAATCGGACCACAGGTGTAGTCCCTAGCTCTGTACACATCCAGACACACAGACACAAACACACATACGGGGTTTTACCGAATACTCGCAAACACCTAATTGTGGCATCTTTCAACCTGCGGCCACCAGTGGATGAAGGAAGGTGGTAGAAACATGTCTGCATCGATATTTTTAATGAACACTCCATTTTAACATCTAACATTCCAGTTTTTAAATTGTGGCACCATGCCACAAATCGGTATATATCAACAGTGTGTGGACAGGATGCCACTAATGCGTTGTAGTGCTTGAGCGGTGTGTGCGCCCCCCCTACTTCTCGCGTGCGCTGTTGCCAGTTCTCCGTTCTAGTTCCTTCATTCCGTTCTGTATTCATGTGGCTATGCCCTAGCCGCTGTAGCTCATTTCCCGCGCTCATGACGTCGTATTTTATTAGTGTAAGGATTTTATATGAAGTTTTTTTCAAAGCTCCAATAATTTTTACAATTATTGGATTTAAAGTCAATGGACCAAATGAAATGTCGTGAGGATTACATAAAACTACATGCTATTTTGTTGATATTTTATCGTCACATTGTATGTATGGTTTACGAACTGAGATGCTTGGAATAAAGGCCTTAATGTGCTGGGTAAATTATCAGTTTCATGGGAATCTATATATTAATTACGTAAGCCGATTCTTTGCGTCAAAATTGTGGGCGACTGGGAAGTCGTAGAACGACGTGAGAGGGCTCAAATTAAAGGTCTTTATCCCGTGACGGCGGGAAAAATAGTGAAATTCCCAAAATCTTAACACAAAATTAGATATAACGTACAATGTTCTCCATAAGAATAGCATTAGAAGGCATTTACTGGTGATTTTTGTTTACTTCAATCCAGCTGATCGTGATTTTATCATTAGCAAAGTAAGCTTACATTTGGATTACTCATTTGCCAGTCAATTCTGCAATGTAATGTATACTATATAAAACCAACTATATAAAGGGATAACGTTACCTTTAATAATAAAGACTTTTTAGTTATGTCAAAGTTGAAATAAATTGTTTTCAAGATTTAAGAAACGATTCAAGATTAAAAGAAGATCTTCTTTGTTTTTATTTCAAAACATATGTAAAAGATTTATTCCAATTTTTTTTTAAATTTACTAACATTTATATTTGAGATTTATTGTAGTGTTTAATCAATATTTTGTATGAAGTGGAATAACCTCAACGGTTACTCTTAGAAAACAATTTGGGAATAGAGATGAAGTAGGTTCGTACAGGTATTTAAACGAACCAAAAATATTTATGTCGTGATTAGTTTCGATAACTGGGTAATGGAACCCTAACTAGCCGCAAAATAGTTGGTAATTAGACGTTGACTAGGCCCTTTTTTGGTAGAATATGTAAATCAATCGCACCTTTAGGAGGATTAACACCACATACTTACACTAGGCTAATAGCGGTTTTTTAATGTTGATCACAAACAAATTTAGGTCCAAGTTCTGTCAATGGGATGCCTTTACTTAAGAATAATTTTGTTAAACCTTTACAAAATGAGCATAGACTTAGAAATAATAACTGGGTAGGGTATCTCAACACACCATTTTTCGCCTTTTCTTATTTGACAAAGACAATTTCCAATACTGTATTTCAATCGGGGAAGCCTTGTTATCAGCATTAACCAAAAAACCAAAGCTACCTTAATAAACCAATATTTATTCAGTTAAACTTAGGAATCATTCAAATTCTTTATTGAACATAACGTTATCAACAAAAGCAAACAAAGACAAACAACAAACTGTTTTGTTTTTTTCACAAAAGATATGTTGTAGTGGGATATCTAGGCCTATCCTGACATATAGATAATTTGATTCTGAGTTTGTTTAAATATTCCAACAATAATTCCTTTTCCGTAGCTTTTTAGGGACTATGTCCCTACAAGCCACTAGTTTACATTAAAATACGCAATAAGTATGACTCCGTTTTTTCTGTATGCATATAATTAATTCATGGTAATGTAAAAGTATGCGTAACGAATTTTTCACCTCACTATGATGTTTTTAGCTGTTTTACATACATTTAGCTGGTGTATATTGGTGGCTGAAAGTTACGTTTTGCTGGCCATGCCAGCTGTCATTGTCATATGGGGACCGAGCAGGGGTTTACATCCCTAGGGCCGCAAAATCACTTGTTCGCCTATTTACTTAAAACATTAATGTATATTAAATGCACAAGCTGTATCCATGGCATTGCAATAGACTTGTTTTTGTCACAGCTGCCTAGACAACTATTTATTGTTATTTTTGATTTTGCTTATTCCTCAAAATATTTCACATAAATAAGAGGGACGTTATATTGCAAAACATACTTGGGTAAAAAAAACCGCTCGTACCACGAGCCAAAATGGGTTTGCAGCTCTCGATCGTTTCACGTTCTCGACTTCGTCCCGAACTTAAAACCCGATATCGAGTCGGCAAAACCTCACTTTAGGCCCTAGGTACGAAATATACTATTTTTTTAACGGTGGATTTAGAGACCCAAAGATTCTCACCCCGTTGCGAAGCATGGGCAGATAGTTAATTATAAGATTATAAAGTCTTTACTGTTTTGTCTGTACATTGCGTAGACTCATGAAGTGTTTGGTTATTTCTACGTTGTATATAATAAGATAGCCGAAACGAGTCTTGTGTATATATCTGTACGTTTGTTTGATTCTTACTGTCATTGTGCCTGTAACGCAAAAATTCCAATTCACGTGTCCTACCTTGGGAAAACTAGAGTACCGTTCATGATCCAAATAGTTTTGTAATTGTTTGAATAAATTTGCCAAGTTTGGTCAAAATATATCCATAAACAAGCAAACTACAACATTTTACAATATTCTTTATATGAATAACAAGGGAATTTTAAATTTACAATTTTTGAATTTGTCCTGTTACCAATAACCGTACAAAAACACTTTGATATACTAAATTATTTGTTTTCTAAGCTATTTATAAAGGTCTGGATATAAATTGGGAAATTTTGTATTTTTAAGGTAACGTTTTTCTCCATTTCATATATTAGTAACAATATGTATAGTATCAAATTCAGTAATAACATTGACTACTGTATTTAAACCTTAACACAAGTGTTTATATATTCATTGAGGCTACTGGTGCTACCGCTGATGGCTTATGCATGTGTACGTTAGTAGCTAGCAGACAATTTGCCAACTAGGAACATGAAATCAGCTGTTCCCCGTCCTCACTGTCGCGGTTGCTCGCCTAGCATGTCAACAGCTGACTGCTGTAAAAATTGGATGAGGCGACAGTAACTTTTTTTAGTACGCTTCTTTACCATGGCATCTGCTAATTCAATTTTGTCCTAAAAAATGTATACACATCTCTAAGATTTGTTGCCAACTAACAAGCAATTTAAATTAAAAAAAAAAAAAAAAACTATTGTTAATCATCCTGCAAAACTGCTAATAATTCATGATCAAATTTTCATCAGAATTCCGTTAGTTTAAATCAACGATCACATAAGACCAATAGATGGAGCACATCTATATAACTAACATACAAGCAGTTGAAGCCAGGTCCGCCAGTGCAGGTTAGAAGTGGTAGATGCCAATGAAAACGGCACCAAAACTCAATGTCCAGCTTCAAAATAACTTGACATTTAGACTAAAGGTAAATCGTTGACACTTCGTGTGAAAGATGTCAATTAGTCTAGGACACTATTGGTTCTAATTAAAAGCTCAAAAGTTTATATTTTCTATTTTAAATCTTGAAATAAAGTCGGTACTTTTAAATGAGTTTTTAAATATGACATAACAAAGTTCGTCGGCTGCTACTGTTTTTATTTCTTCGTCAGGTAAGTAAAAAAACGGTGGATTTTGTGGCTAAAGAGCTCAATTTCTTGGATAATATTTTTTTTTTAATTTTTATAAAGGAGAGTTGTATAAAGAGTTTCAGAAACCATCTTGTGACTTTGAAAATTTTTACATTGTAAACCAAACGCTAAACCTTTAACACACTTTAATACGATATAGATACATATATTATAAATTAATTTGTAGCTTTTTAGAATTTTTCTTTCGCCCAACAAGTTTTTGTAATTATTGTTAACTAACTTTTTCTAAGATACGGTAAACGCTAGGAAACAAATTAAAAGCGTATTTTAAAGGACATTGTTCAACCGTCATGAATTGTTACATATCAACCTTTAGGGCCCATTGGTGACATTGGGGGGTGGAAGTCTAAATTTAGTTCATTACAATTACGTCAATGACCTTGAGCTCTGCTAGTAAGATGCTGTGGTATGGTAGCCTGTCGGGGAGAAGGGTTATTGTTCATGCTTACTCATTCGCTCTTACCAACAAACAAATTTATTTCAAGCCTAAAATGAAGAATGTAGATCTAATTTCTATATTCGTTTGGAAAACGTCAGTAAGAGGCAAGTCTAGACTGTTCCTATGTCTGCGCGGTCCATCACTAGTTACTTTCTTTACTTATTTTTTTTGAAAGCCTATGTGTCGATTATGTATCTTGAGCAATGTAAAATCAAGATGACGTTGTTCAAACTAAGATATAAGTTTGGACTTCCTTGTGTGACCAAAATGGTCGCCTACAGAGCAACAGAAGAATCTACAATTTCTTATAAAATCAATTTTATTGACATTTGCAGACAGTTTTATATAATTGTTTTAAGGAAACCCAAAATCTATTGGCAATCATAAGTAATTATGATTTGAACTTTTTGCCTTATACAAATGAAATACCATGTGCATATTGGTCCTCTGGTCCTGTTAATACAATTTTTTGAAGGGTTTCTTTTATAATTTAAAACTATATCATTGCACAAGCATTTTCAAGGACTCTCTGCAGTTTTGCGTACTCTTGCAACTACTAATTCAAGAATCAGTTTGATGACCGATTAAAAATATTGTGTTTATACGTTATAAAGATTCAACTGTTAAATATCATAGTTTTTGAGGGTGGGACTGGAAATTTAGACTATATTAAAGATTTGCATTCATAGTAGAACATTATATACTTTAAGTAAACCAACAGAAAAAGATTGTTTAAAATTTTCAAGTTCATTTTAGAACAAACTGTTTGCTCCGCCTCCCAGTTAGCTGAGAATTTCAAGAAGTAGAAACATATTAAATAAATAATAAGTGAAGTTAAATATATCCCACAGTGATTTTAAAAAACATTACACAAACTTCACGGATGCCAATATACTTCTAACAACCTTGCTAGGAATTTCATAAAACTGATATTGTACGTTGAAATAGGTTTATCTATCTATCTATTCTATTCTATATTCTATTCTATATTCTATACTATTATAAAGAAGAGGGGGTGTCTGTGTGTGTGTTTGTATGAGCTAATCTCAAAAAATACTGATCCGACTATGCTCAAATTGCACACAAATGAAGCTACAGCTCCTAGGATACATATAGAACTATTACCGCTTCGATATTCACCTAGGGCTTTGCCCCGTGGGCTTTCAAAAGTCTGAGATGAGAGATTTAAAAGTAAATATTGATTGATGGTATCCATGGTAACAAAGAACAAACCTAGTAAGTTTAAAAATGTAAACAAGCAGAACTAACTGTCAAATTTATTTTGATTTCTCAATTCAACACAGCTGGTTCAAACCTTATTAAATACTGCACGAATATTAGAACTGAGAGGGTAAGGATTATAAATTTAAAATAATGATGTCACTAGCCTGAATTTATTTAACATTACCTAAAGGAGCTGTCAAACCATATGTTAATGTAATTTCATTATTATAGGATTGTTTCAGTTACAGTACTTCATTTGTTTATGATCTAACTATACTGAGTCTGTTATAATATTTGTGAAATGTTGTAATGTTATTTATTTATTTTTATAATAATTCATTTTAAAATAAATCATTCAATGGATATAGGAAATAATCAACATTCTATATTGCCCTATCAACCTAGGCCCTTATCCTAAATTATGGGGTATATTCTTTTGATTTATTTGTTTGTAAACAGTAATATAATCCCCCTGCCCCAGCAAACCTATAGACTGAGCCAATTCCCGTTTGCCTGATTATAATTTCACTAAAATATGTTAGAAAATTGCCCTATTAACATGTTTGGAACTATTGTGATAGGTTTTCGTTTACAGTGCATACCATTAAACACATTCTTTTATTATAGGTATATGTGTACCACACTATAGGATACCGTATAAATTAAAAGACCATATTTTCTTAGACCGTTTCCTATCCCATCACTGCAATGATCATGTTCTACTTATATGCCAACCCCGTACGAAGGTCGGGTATTCTACTAGTTATTAATAAAGTTGAGAATACTAAAGGTTCTACAAAACAAAACATTGAATAATAAAAATACATTTGTATGAAAGTAACAGATAGATTGACAAAATTGTAAAACGATCGTATAATATCTAACAATATCAAATTATTTACAGTATCACGGTTACAACTTTTAAACTACTTTTGTTATGACTCAATGTTAACCTCTTTAGGACCTTTCATTTTATGCTTTTGTTAGTGGGGACTGGTTAAAACACCACAGTAGGTTTTACAAATATGATTGTGAGATGATATTATAATCTGAACTAGATTATGCGTGTTGATAATAATATGTATTTTAATTTAAGTACTTTAATTGATTCGGTTATATGTTTACCTCATATAACATTTGAACATGGATTGAAACATTAGATGTCTTTGGAATACTCTGAGAGTAAGAAGCAAAACATAACTTTCAGCAATGATGCATCGAAATCTACCTTTACTGACTGATTCAGAAATGTAATTGCAAAATATTTTGACAACGTGACTAAAATGTTAAAAAAAATAGATGTATCAGCACGAAATAGTTTGTAAGATAAAAAAGCAGTCTAGGACAACTTATATAGCGTTCTAACCTCAAACATTGTTATCGTTTCAGTGTACAAATTCAATTGATACAAAATAACTACGTTATCAATTTATGTTTGTAAACAAAAATCAATTTTTTAATGGTTGCGTAATACCTATTTACATTACAAGTGTAGTAAGAGCGTTTTTACTTCACGCAGGTGAATGTTGTGCAACGAGCGGAAGCGAGTTATGCGAGTAAGCGAGTATATTATTTATGTTAGTAACGTTCTTTTACTAACAAAAGCTAGGTTAGGTAGGAAAATACTTTAAAGCATAATAATAACATTCAAGCGCACAGCTGATTTCTAGCGTTGAACATCGTTGGCTCCATAGAGTTATATTTTTTAAGTTAAGCACTCAATGTTATTTAAATGGGTTTATTTACATCACCGATTGAGTTTTTGATACTTTACATCACTCGAGAAGTAAGGAAGTTGTATACATCACGCTTGGGATAGGGAAGTTTAACATGCTGGGTTAGGTAAATCAATTTAAATTATTATTTACTACACAAATTATTTGTAATGTAAAACATTGTTCACCACTCGGAGCAAAAGTATATTATTTATGGTACTTAAATTGTTTTATAGTACGTGGCAGTATAGTATTATTAGTTTATTAGTTGCTTGTTGCACTGTTCTACACACTGCTCAAGCTCTACAGCTCATTAAGTGGCATCCTGTCCACACACTGTTGATATATACTGAATTGTGGCATGGTGCCACTATTTCGAGTGTAGGCTGGCGCGAGAATTGGCAACGTAGCATTAGGAAAGTTATAGTTCCGGCGGACGGCGCGAGGCGCGCTAGCTACCTGTATGGTTTCGTGTTCCACAATTCGGTGTGTACCTGCGCTACTTAAACTCACATCAACGAGTTCAAAAATACTCAATTGTGGCATGTGATGTTTAAACGACGTAATAATGCTGGAAAACCTCAAAAATGATCGAATTAGCTGTGGCACCCTGAAAAAGGTGCCACAATTTTTGAAGGTGCCACAGTACGGCCGTGTGCCTGTGAAGGATGCCACTATTCGGTGAATACAAACACACAGACACACACACACACACACACTCACACACACACACACACACACACACACAGACATCACTTCGAAAACCACTTTTTTGGGTCCAGGGGGACCCAAAACGAATATATCCACTCAAAACTCAAACTCGAAAATTTTGACGAAAACAATACTTTCTCCATATACTATGGTATAGGGGGAGAAAGTAAAAATTGGGGACAGCTGATCATATAGAGGGGATGTCTTCTTCTGTATCCAAAAGTCAATGAGTGCAGAAGTTCAGCGACATCTACTTAATATTATGTGTTTTGGGACATTTTTGGACAAATTGACAGTTTTTAATGGACAGTTTTTTGATGGGTTTGGCACATAATATTCAAAATAGCCACAATTTCCAAACAATTTACAAAGTTTTTATTCACATTTTGCGCAAAAAAAACCGCCAATAAGATGCACATTTTGCAGACCCTCAACACTGCTAGAATCTCTAACTACGAAGGGGCTATGAACTTTGTTGTAAAAAAAACCTAAACAAACAGACAGACGAAAAATGAAAAAAATGGCATCACGTTTTTAAAAATATTTTTTATTTTGACCCAGAAAACTGATACGTAAATTATGTCTCTGCATTTAAAAACACCCTGTATACAAAATAGAAATACATTAATTTTGAATTGATGTACTTTGAACTCTCTTTTTAGTCATGTTGATGTTTTGCTTCATTTTCTGGGATTTCACAATGAAGAAATGTACCAAAGTTAGGGCGAAGGCCTATATTCCTGTTACATAGACCGTGAACGTTACAGTTATAACAGTTAAGTTGTTCTATATAACAGTAACAAACTGCACACCGTGGCGCGCTTTTGAAATATTTGCCTGAAGTCCTACACATAAATTCAACTGGAACAATGAACTCTCTAAATACAACAGGGTATTATTGCTTACGGTTGTACATCCCTGGACAGTATTTACTCTGTGTATAAATATTTAAACGTAATGATGCTGTAGCATATTTGAAATATGCTTTGTCTGATATTAGTTGGGATACATTTGTTGTTCTCTAAACTATTGAATCACTGTAACTTACATAGGTTTAATCGATGTATGAACATTAAATAGTTGAGAGCTCACAATTAGAATAATTATGTTATCAAAAAATAAATATGAATTGTTAATCTTTAAATTATTGAAACAATCAGGCTATCAACATTCGATCTTTATAATTTCGTGTGTTACCTACATTTTTTTTTTTAATTCTTAATCAGCACGCATCCATTCAAACCAATTGTGGCCAGTTATTTTTACGAAGGGAACGTTGTTATATCACACACTGATAAAAAGTATAGCTTTGAAGCAATGTTTTCTTTATTAGTCTTAATTTAATAATAACCAAAACCAGTATGCGGTTCAATAGAAAGTCGAAGTTTTATTCTAAACTTGCAACAACATCAACACGACAAAACATTCATCTACAAGGCAAGTCAACATAAATATTATACCAATATACCGAATTTGCAAATTTAATAGGCTTACTTGCGTTATACGTTATATTTGGTATAGACACTATCATATCAATATTTAAATACACAATAAACAAATACATCTAATTCGCAGTAGAAAAGCTTTGTCATGAGTGTAATAATAACTAATGTACGATATCATGAAAACTCACAAACCCAAACAAACCATTGTAACAAGATAAGTTTAGAGACCTTGCACACTGAACTCGTCTCAAGCTGTTCACAGAAACATCTAAACCAAACTGTCGACGACTCTGAAGCACCCTATATTTATATTGAAACTTTTGAAAACTTTGTAGCCGACGAGCTTACCTCAAGTTTTGTTAAGGAATACTTCTATTAGTAGAAGTGTTTTAATGTGCATACAATGGTTTATCCATGGAGGAGGTTTTAGAAATGTTAAGTTGAGTAATGGTTTTCAAACATTTAAAAATCCATAATCCCTGCTGATTTGTTAAATATACTGAGATTATTGACCAAGTTACAAAATCTACAAGATGTAATTCATATACATGATATCATCTTAGAGCACAAGTTTGTAAGTATAATTGTAGGCGTTTAAGTTTAAGTTTCTATGATAATTTAATTGTTTCTACGATAAATCATCATATGCATGCGCATAAATTATCTATAAAACAATCACAGAGAAGTCTTATTAAATATACAGATGGGTGCAAAATTAGGTATACAGTAATGTAACATTTATAGAAAAATATATTCATTCATACAAAAATCAAACTTTTCCAATTCATTTGAAGAGTATTAAAACACCTAAATCAACTCATAAACATGTACTTGGCAAAAACGCCTACTTCCTTGGGAGTTAAAACTGTTTGCCTGTTTGTAATGTATACACAATTTTTCAACCCTCTGCATGATAATTAAATTAACTACTTCTTGATAGTGGATTTTTTGATACAACAACACACTTCCAAAATTTGTCAAAATATTTAAAATTTTAACAGACGTTTACAGTTTTTTTTACAATATATTTGTGGATATATCAAGATGTGATAAACGAAACAATTATTTACATCCATGAATGAAAATAATAAACAAAATCTAGAACCTCTATTTTGCAAATTTACAATTGTAACAACTGACTTAAAAGATAAAATTAAACAAAGCATTGGAAAATTGCTAATAATTTATAGAAAAAGTCTTACATTTTTGCTTACCTCAGAAACAGTTAACCATAGTAATAGAACATTTTCTTTTATATCTGCAAAGGTTGATTTTCTTATTAAAAAGTCCAAAACTCACTTAAAAACAACAATGCCACAAACCACCCCTACGGTTCCCCAATTATGTCTCCCTTATGACCCACTGACTACGAACGTGACTACTTGCAGTCATGTCTGGTTGTTAATTAGCTTCTACTACCTCAGGCTACTTCATTCATCCATCTTGTGACAATGTGTGGATGTAAGGGAGGGTGTGAAATATAGTAAGGGTCGTGAAATATACTGGAGAGGGTGTCGTTGTCAGATGTTCCATTGACAGTTTGCCTGAGAAAAATGAAAAAGTTCGAAAGTCAGGCTGAGAATTTGTCTTATACTTTTGTACATTATACTTATACTTTTCTTACAAATTTGACTTCAGTTTGATAGTTAAAACTACTTTTTAGCTGTAGGTATTATATTTCATATAAGAGAGTTTCACTGTGTTAGTTTACGACCATGGCTGTTTCGTGCAGCGGATTAAGTACATCATCAGGTCAGAATGTCAGCACGGATTAAAAACTCCTTTTGGCAGATTTTTTCAGAAGTTTTAAGCAATACAAATAGTTAAGAGCACAACACAAAGAAAGACACGAAACGAAACTTTTAAAACTGAACGACCAGACGGTAGTTTGCACGTGTTACGGTGCCAGAGAGAGTAAATTGTTACCTGTTTTTTTAGAATTGTTGAGGAAATGTGGATTATTGTGGATATTATTAACTAAAGACCAATTTTCATGAACATTTGCGACCTGAAATCGTATACCTTCTTGTAGAGAGTTCTATAACTAAAATGCAATTGCTAAAAACCATTAATAATTAGAGAAGTCAAAGAAAGGAAAATAACAAAGATCACTATGTAAAATCATTAAAGAATATTAACGGTTGTATGAGTGTGTATGAGAAAGTTTCTTTTATAATATACAAAAACACGATGTGACGGTAGCAGGTAATATTCCATCAATCGCATATTGTTAATGATTTAAGTATCTATAAGTGTATTACCTTATACAAGCTTGTAACTAAATCATATTAACAAGTCAATACTATTAAACAGTACTATTTACGTAATCAATGTGGCGAATTAAACGTGATTACAACACAATCTCCGTCTCCAAATCTGTCCCTTTAATTAACATGCATCTACCCACCTAGGCTAGAAATGTAGGGATATTAATAGCTAAACTGCACTGTAGAAACTCACTTATGCTTAGTAGTGCAGTTCTTATGTCAACGTCATCAATGTGACAAGTTGACAGTAATTACTACACTGTCTCAGTCACCTTCTCTGTCCCTCTAATTAACATGTGTCTACCACACCTAGGCTAGATATGTAAAGATATTGCTAGCTAAACTGTATTGTACCAACACAACTATACTAGTACTTATGTTAACGTCATCAATGTGACAGGTTGGCAGTAATTACTACACTGTCTCAGTCCCCTTCTCTGTCCCACTAATTAACATGTATCTATTAAACCCAGGCTAGATATGTAAAGATATTGCTAGCTAAACTGTATTGTACCACCACAACTATAGTAGTACTTATGTTGACGTCATCAATGTGACAGGTCTACAGTAATTACTACACTGTCTCAGACTCCATCTCTTCCTCTAATTAACATGTGTCCACCAAACCCAGGCTAGATATGTAGAGATATTGCTGGCTGAACTGTATTGTACCACCACAACTATAGTAGTACTTATGTTAACGTCATCAATGTGACAGGTTGACAGTAATTACTACACTGTCTCAGACTCCATCTCTGTCCCTCTATTAACATGTATCTACCAAACCCAGGCTAGATATGTAGAAATATTGCTAGCTAAACTGTATTGTACAGACACAACTATAGTAGTACTTATGTTGACGTCATCAATGTGACAGGTTGACAGTAATTACTACACTGTCTCAGACTCCATCTCTGTCCCTCTAATTAACATGTATCTACCAAACCCAGGCTAGATATGTAGAAATATTGCTAGCTAAACTGTATTGTACAGACACAACTATAGTAGTACTTATGTTGACGTCATCAATGTGACAGATTGACAGTAATTACTACACTGTCTCAGTCTCCATCTCTGTCCCTCTAATTAACATGCATCTACCACACCCAGGCTAGATATGTAAAGATATTGCTAGCTAAACTGAAATCTCACCACAAAAGCAAATGTCCAAAAGGTCCTTATTACTCACCACCCCAGCATTTCCCTAAGAACCCGTGAAAGTGTTAGTTGTACGGTGTACTCCATTCAACGTCTTGATTGCCCGTCTTATCCGCCATCTTGTTTGTGAAGTCTTGAGACGCTTTGTAAGTAGTTGGGGGGTGTAATTGCAATGCACGTGATACTCTAGTGTTGTGAAGTGTGGAGTTGTGAGGGACACGTGAGGACTGTGGCTTTGTGAATCAAGTGGTGTGAATAATATCTACTGTCCATGGTAGTTAGAGTTACAGTGTTGGAGTTGAACATATAATACTTTAACTTGCAGCGGATTTACGTAGTTGTATGTAGTAGAAAAATAATTGCTCTATTCATATCCCAAGCTTGCTATTTGGATTTTTCCTTAGTTTAAGGAAGTTTTTGAATAGATTGCTTCTGGATTTGCCATTGCTTTTTGGACTATTATTAATATAAATTGTTTGTTGCTGTCTATAAACAAGGTCGTCCTACTTATCCTGACAATCATCCACCTGCTTCTGCTGCTGCATATGGATCAAGGAGGCTAATGTTAGATCCTACAGGTTTAGTTAGAGTTTGTTCACATGTGTAAAGTATAATTCTTGTAATTTTACTATCCTATCAAATTATTTTGGACGAATAAAGCGTTATGTAAACTACTACTGGTGCTCTGGCAAATCTTTGATTCCTAATACACAGATTTTCACAAGAGAATTAATTTGCTTTCAAATAACAGAGAAAATATTAAATTATTATAAACTTCTAGGCTTAATGAAAATTAAGCACACTTCTCGCTAGAACAAACTTCAGAAAGCTTTTGTTGTTCTAATTTACTTCATATTGCTCATATATGTAGTATGAGAAACATATTTCATGTGGTTAATTGTAGGCAAATATATTGTTTCAAGGTTGTAGTCAAAAATATCACATATTATATTGGTTTTGTTCAATGCTTTATAGATTCATTCACTTTATTACAACTTTTAAAATATTTTTTTACTTAAGTATTTAATTAACTGAAGAATCTCTATTTCATTGTCGATATAGTTTGGAAAAGGATTTTCAAGGGCTTCCAACCATAAAAAATATATGTACAGTTGGACTAAAAGTTCTTATGTTTTTTTTAAGCTGGAAGATTATTAACATCATCCAAAAGATTCATGGGAATAGACGTGTGAATACCTTTTTAGTCAAATATGATAATACAGAAATAACTGAAAACTGTTAATTTAATTTCGTTTTATCGTATTTGTTGAGTGTTTTGTACATCGCTCTTGGCCATGTGTGATAACTGAAACAGAACTGGCAGAAGTTTTCGTCGTTGTAAATTACAGTACTTTTCTAACAGTTTATTTGATTAGTTACTGGTATATAATCAGACAGCATGTAAATAGTAACATAACGAAAACCCAAAGTAGCAAAATGATTTAAATTGATCACTGGGATACGTAATAACAATACGGATTAAGATTAAGAGTTTAAATCTAGTCTTACAACTTCCTGGCTGTGCACACACATTGAGTCTAACTACAGACAAAGGAATACGTACCTATTCCCTTATCTGTGGACTAACTAACTATACTATGTTAGATGTTTGCCTGGTCTATTTCCTATTTTGAGTCACCTAAAGTATTCCATAAAAAATCGGGGACTTTGAGCGTTCATTGATTGCTTCCCTAGAGTTTTCTAAGTGATCGCGATATGATGAGAGCGAGATGATAGACATAAGCGACGTGAGAGTGAGGGACTTAGATCTCTAAAGAGTTTAACCCAACCAATCACCAATGAATGATAATGTCAAGACCCTATATGTCTAGCCTAAAGTGCTATAATAAGAACCTAGCGTCAAAATGTAAAGGTGGGACGTATGAAAATGTTTTATAACCCACCACAACGTTCAGGGTGTAAAAAAGCTTATCTTGATGTAGTTTATTTTCAGTCATGTCGAAAATTCCAGGGTCATTTTCATCTTGCAGCCTTTACGCTACGCTTTGACTCCAAGTTGAACAAACCCGCGTGAATATCTCCTTTGACCCGCCCAACTTAAATGGCAAACGGTTGACGATTCCTTCCTTTCATCACGTTTGACACCATTTCAAAATTAACCTCAAAATAAATACCTTTGAAAAATCGGTCTGTTAAGATATATTTTCGGTAATTCTTACCTTCTAACCCTCAAGAATGTGAAATTTCCTATTTTCCATGTGTAGGATTAACGCCCTGATTCTAAAAATGATTTTTTCGTGCAAAACGTCGAAAACCCCCTGAAGAAGCGGAAAACGGAAAAAACAATTTCACGGAAATGAGTCATGTTAATTAATCAACTGATCCACTCAAGCTAAAAACTCATAATCCCTGTTATCGTTTAAACTGTTTCCTTTTTTTATTAAAAGTGTAACTGTGGCTTTTGTATCCTGCGTGTAAGAGTTTGTAGCAACACATCGACAGCAGTTCATGAATTCCTATGATTTACTCAACAATTGCACTTGTCTTTTAACACCATCGAAATTGATTAAAGTTAAAAATTCAAATAACTATATTAGCATAATTATGTATAAATTAAAACCGAACTAATGATTTAATCAGATTGATTTAATTATCGATAGCCATGTCAGAATTGTAGGTCACCATAGGCGTAGGCCAATCAATACATTGTATCCCCTCCCCCCCCCCAATACAATCCCCATAGACCACCATAAGTGCGAAGGAATTAGTACCTGGATTACCTGGGTAAACATAATAGTGGGGGTTAAACGTAATAGTTAATAATTAAACGTATCCTAATGATCAGTGTAGTATGCGTGCTTACAAACCATGATACATACAGAATTATCGTTCCATGTTGTCTGTTGCACTAGGAAAAATAAACTCTGCACACTTTTATATGGTAAAAGTGCACCTTTTAGTCGGTGTGACATTTATGCCCGAAGCCCAAAAATATAAAGCCCGATTAAATCATCTCAATTAAAGGTCTTTATCTAGGAAATTCATCAATGAAAACCTCTATCGAAACGAAGTAAAAAAGGGAAATCATTAAAAATTTTATCGGATTTAGATAATTCACGTAATAGTTATTTGTGTAACTAGTGGTGAAAGTGGCACTTTGCTGCACACGAGAGCAATGTTTACGCACGAGCCGCAGGCGAGTGCGGAATGATCTCGAATGCAGCAAAGGCCTTTTTCACTCGTGTTACACATTATATTTTTCCTACAGTCACTATAAAGCATATAAATAATTAGTCTTTCAAACACTATACAACACGTTTTTAGGTTCAGCTGGCAACACAAATGGTGCCCTAGAGAAAGTAGTACCCGCGGTCCGTATCACTCCGCTATTTTTCCTCGGCAAGAAATGTGCTCCGCGTTTTGAGAATATAGTTCCGTATGTTTTTGTAATTTGAAGTGGTTTCCGTGCCTATAAAAAATGCTTTAAAAGTATTTTCTTGTTTATTAATATCGTAGGAATGTTTTAAAATCGTTTAAAAGAAAAGTCCAGAAAGTTCAGAAATACCGAAACTATAAACACAAAATGACAGGTTAAATCGTAGTTATGATAGTCAATCAGCTGCTCATAGTATTATTATCTTTATGTGTTGCCAACCTATTTCCAAGCGTACACGGATTACGTACATAATAGAACCACGCTTTTTTGTGTTGTTTCGTTGGAATCTTGATGTGCGGCAAAGTATAAACCGTGCGACAAAGTATAAACCGTACGGCAAAGTATAAATATGCAGCAATTAGCAGCTTTCTGTACTATAAACAGTACAAGGAAGCCAACTTTGTCGGGTGACTGTAGGAAAATGTATTTCCGATGCATTGTCAAATGTCAATTATGTCGTACTGGGTTGAGAAAGGGCCCTCTAGTGTTTCATATTCTTCTTTTATAAAGGATGTTTAAGAATGTGTCACACTATGGGGCTATGCCTACAATAAAAAAACCCCCATTTTGGGTCTTCAAGCAAAATTGTAAATACCAACCAGAAAGTGCACTTAATGCCTTTAAACATGTGCAAATACGTATAACTTATTTTAATTTAAGATCTTTACTCTTACCTAACTTTGTATGAAATCAAGATAATTTACTATTAGGGCCATCCAAATACATATTCTACTAATTTCAAAGCGAGGAAAACTGCTTTTGTTTACAAAATACATACTGTTTGCAACTGTTTGAATTATCTCCAAAGATCGTAGTAAAAAGCCAGAGTTAAATTCCATTATGCAGCGTGTCGCTGTCTTTTGTAACTTCCTACAACAGTCTCTCTTCTTGTCAATTACGCAGAGATAGGCAGAATGTAATGAATTAACAATATAGGCCTACTTCACGGTCATAGTATAGTATAGGAATAATCAGTGAGTTCCGTAACATGTGAAAACAAAACAAAACTTTTATATTTTGTGTCTTATTTAAAAGGTATCACCGGTAACTGATTTGTAAACACAAGTTTTCTACACTAGAGGATGTTGAGGTCTCGAATTCACTGTAGTCTTTTGACTCCAAGTTAAACAACCCCGCGTGAATATCTCCTTTGACCCACCCAACTTAAATGGCATAAATGGCAAACGTAAGTAATCATTACTTATTTACCATTCTTCTCTACTCTTAAGTAGTAGTCTTTGGGGGACTTAAAGAGGGGAGTAAGGGGAGCAACACCACCGCCTCCACCTCCACCACCCGCCTCCTGCGGCCACACCTCCCCCCCTGCACCCCCCCCCTTGCACCTCCCCCCCCCTTGCACCTCCCCCTCCCCTTGCACATCCCCCCCCCTTGCACATCCCCCCCCCTTGCACCTCCCCCCCCCCCTTGCACCTCCCCCCCCCCTTGCACATCCCCCTCCCCTTGCACCTCCCCCTCCCCTTGCACCTCCCCCCTTGCACCTCCCCCTCCCCTTGCACATCCCCCTCCCCTTGCACATCCCCCCCCCCTTGCACATCCCCCTCCCCTTGCACCTCCCCCTCCCCTTGCACCTCCCCCCTTGCACCTCCCCCTCCCCTTGCACATCCCCCTCCCCTTGCACATCCCCCCCTTGCACCTCTCTCCCCCCCCACCCTTGCACCTCCCCCCCCCCCCCCTTGCACATCCCCCTCCCCTTGCACATCCCCCCTAGCACCTCCCCCCCCCCCAACACAAATTCGATAGTTTCATTCGATATTTCATTCGGTTGTTTTCATTCGATTGTTTTCATTCGGTTGTTTCCATTCGATTGTTTTCATTCGGTTGTTTTCATTCGGTTGTTTTCATTCGGTTGTTTTCATTCGGTTGTTTCATTCGGTTGTTTTCATTCGGTTGTTTCATTCGATAGTTTCATTTGCTTCAATCCTGCACATATCCTCCCCCCTTCCAGCACTATCCAGCACCTCCCCTTTCCTCTTCCCTGCCATCTGGCACCTCCGAGATGTGCCAGACCACCCACGTAGCGAAGTGCTGGCGGCTATCCCTTTGATCTTTCAATACAATGGAAAACAATTAACGGCGGCCGCGCTCCCTTTGATCTTTCGATACACCGGCACATCCTGGGATGTGCTAGACCTCCCACGGAGAGAGGTGTAGTCGGCAGTCTCTTTGATCTTTCGATACAATGGAAAGCAATAAACGGCGGCGCTCCCTTTGATCCTAGGATACAAAGAAATCCACTTAACGGGTGATTGACAGATCCATTAGTTGAGTTTCTAAAAGCTTTTAGTAAGGCCATTACATTTGACGAAGGTGAGCAAATCGTGACAAGCATCTAAAGAGCTTTGTTTAGTCCACTTACAAAGGATAACCTCCTGGAACGTTCCGTCGATAGATGCCTACAAAGGAACACGTGTTGTTTACCACTGGATATTTCTCTATTGTTAGTTTAAAATTCCTGGAAGTTTCCATTCCAATACACCGTACCTGCCAGTGCCTGACACTGCGACGTAGAAGATTCGTCTTTGTGCGTCACGTCCCTACAGCAGACCCTCAGTTATGGTTTGGTGTTCAGTGTGATAGGTTGTGTGTTCGAGCAGCAGCTACAACTATTGCATCACTGTTTGTGCACATTGGATTATTGTGATTAAAAGCCGTAAGTACTCGAAATAATATTTATATAGTAAGTGTGTGATAGTATTATTATAATTTTTTTGAACTTTTAACAAATGTAATATACGAGGTTTACAGAGATTATATATATTATGTAACATTATTAATCCATTTAACCTTAAATCTATATTTATTTCGTTTAAAGATTTTTTTTTACTATTCTTACGAGTCTTAAACATATCTACTTAAACATTGAGTACAACACTTTTAATATTTTTAAGTTAAACATATTAGTTTCATATATATATATATATATATATATATTTATTTTTTAAACGTTTCTTCTAATAATGTTTTTCAAATTTTACCATAAATATATGAATTCTTTTTTTATCATTCATTTACATTTAGGAGTCTCTAACATATATCGTTCAAACGAAGAGTTGTAGCCAATGTTAGTATAGATGGAGAGTTTCTTTTTATGATTAATTAAATACAAGCCGATATGTGAGTGAGATTAGCATAGTGTGTAACGTTAGTATAGTCTATCTGACACAATAGTAAAATTTAGTTGTAACTGTACACTACATTGAACAAATAAAAAAAAATTGATTCGCCTTATTCAAAGTTTTAATTGATAAGTATTTACTTTATTTTAATTTTTTGAAATTGGAATTTTTTATTTAAATACGTGATGACAGTTCAGGACAATCTCAGGTCATATTTCATACTACACACGCGTGGTTTTAGTTCAGTATTTACGGTTACCAACTGATTATTTAATTTATTCAATCGGTTAACGTGAGCATGATATTGTCGCAGATGGATGGATATTTATTCGGAGGTCCACCACCAGCGGCGGCGGAACTGGGTCCGACCGTGTGTCCCGTGTGTCATCGGGAATTCTCACGGCGGGATAGCGTCACGCGCCACTTGCGCACGGTCCACCTGCGAATGGTGAGATACGCTTGCGACTGGTGCGGCGTTTCGTTTTCCCGTCGGAGCAATCTCCAACGACACTATGCGGTGACTCACGGATCTGGCCGAGCTCCACATCCGCCACCACCACAGTCGTCGCCGCAGCCACATTCTCCGCCGCAGACTCACTCTCGACGGTTTGAGACGCCGGAGAATAACAGCGACGATGACAACGAGAACAACGACAAAGTCAACGACGTCTTGAGGATCGAAGAGGTCTTCGACGTCAATGACAACGATGATAATCGCTTGACGACGGAACCAATCGTTGAATTAGCGGAAGGTTTGTTTATTATACAATTATAAATTGAATAAAAAAAAAAAAATCTTTACTATTTGTTATTTCCAAGTCAAGGTAGATGAAAAAAAAATTGATTTACTGTATAAAATAAAATTTAAATACTTATATTATAATGAAGAAGTAGAACATTTTTATTTAAATGGAATTTAATTTAATGGAATAGAGATCACTTGTTGAGAATAAATAATAATGTAAAAATTGACAACGGATCACATTGAAGAAAAAGAAGAAGAAAAACAGATTGTACATTTTTTTTCAGAGATTGCTACTATCCATATTCAATTTTATTAAATTTTATAAATTATGACACCTTGACAAAAGTTATCATTTGCTTGCAGAGAGACGGTCTGATACCATTACCATGCATGAGCAGAACGTGACGGCTGGCCCATCATTGGATTTTGACTACGAGTTGCCTGTCAATTTCGACGGTGATGATGTTGGCCACAACTCGCCACCCATTCCGGATAATATTGGTATGTAATATAAATATTATTTTTACAATTTATACGTCAAGATTAAAACTTGATTGGAGAATAAAGAAGTTCGAATTTAATGCAATTTTTATTATTGTGAATAAAAAAAATATATAAGACAGAACCATCATATTAAGATGAGACCAGATCAATATGGAACCAAATGGAAATAAATATAAATAATTATTACATTCACTTAACAAACATATTCCAATATTAAGACAATTTTTAAGTCAGATTTCAATATTATGACAATTTTAAAGTCATATTTTTTATTATCAATTACAAGAAGTATAACTTTTTATTTTATTCTAATCAAATTGTTTTCTTTTATTTGTTTATCATAGATCTGACAACTTCGGCTTCGACATTGCCGCAGCCAGAACCAGCAGAGCAACAGCAGCCGCAGCAGCAGCAGCAGCCACCGCAGCAGCAGGAGCAGCCACCGCAGCAGCAGGAGCAGCCACCACAGCAGCAGCAGCAGCATCTCTGGCGTCCGTGGCAACAGCAGCAGCAGCATTTGGATCAACATCGTCAGCCAACATCCCCACCCCCACAGCCATCACCACGTAACCCAACAGTGAGTTTCAATTGTACGGACTGTGGTCTTTCCTTCACAAGAAGATTTAACCTGAATCGACATAGGGAGACCAATTGTCCGGTAGTGATTGCGACCACATCATCATCATCATTATTATCACCACTACGGAGATTCCAGTGTCCTAAGTGTGATAGAGTATTCAAAACGCATTACCATTTGAACAGACATTCCCGCTTCCACTGCGTTGCTGAGAAAGTGCGGATATGGGGCACTGCGGATTCTCCACCATCACCACCTCCATCTGCTGGTCCTTCGGTCAGCAACAATAACTCAAACGATAATAGTATTCAATATGGAGGTGGTGATGGTAACAACTTAAACACTAGTAGTAGTAGTAGTAGTAGTAGTATTAGGGACAATGATGATGATGATGAACCGTCAGAAATTCCGACAAACATTTCACCAGATGACTTTGAGGAAGTCGAGACGGCGTTTCTTGGGCGTCTGAAGACGTATCGCCTACGTAACGAAGCGCCCTCTTGGCTTACTATCCCGGAATTTCTGACGACTTTGTTTGATCAGGTAGTTACGCTTATGCACCGCATATTAGAACACGTGACTGCCATCAAGACTAACCTGTGGCTGGACTGTGAATTTACCAACGTTCACGACCAAACGTGTCGACGCGCTTTCAAAACCAAGAACGTCACCGTCTTCCGGTCCACTGACATTGAAGACCTGTGCGGTCAGTTGTTTCAGAAGTTAGTGGATGAAAAGGAGACGTGTGAAATGAAGGGCTCGGGCTGGACCTTCGGGAGGATAATAAATATGGAAATCCGAATAAATGTTTATCGTCCTCTCGGAGGCAGTTCATACGTTCCATTGCCCCAGTGCGTCGCCGCAAAAAGAGCCGTGATCAACGTCCGGAATGATCGGGATCAAAAATGTTTTATGTACGCTATTCTATCTAAATTCATTCAAAATTCGTTTAATCGTCAGTTAGACGCCACGGACTTTCCACCTGAGTTCCGTGCGCGAATAAATTTAGATTTCACAAAAATCACTTTCCCTGTACAACTTGAACAGATCCCGACATTCGAGAAGAGGAATGCTGGTGTAAGCGTGAACGTGTACGGATTGGATCGGGTCCGGACTACACGGAGAGATGGTCAATTTACAACAAAGTATGAATACATCGTATATCCACTCCGTGTAGTAGACCGAGAACTCGATAACCATTTCGACCTCTTGTACCTGACAGATGACAATTCTACTCATTACGCATTCATTGCTGACTTCGAGAGGTTGGTCCGGAGTCAGATTACCAGACATCGTGAACGACTCTTTGTCTGCAAGCGCTGTTTCGCTCATTTTGACAACAGACCGACAGTCGACGGTAAACGGGGTGAGCAGCGACTTGCAGAACACAAGAAGTATTGTTTAGACCACGCGCCATTGCGCACCGATCTGGCTCCGAAGAAACATATCAAATTTGATAGGTACGAGCGTACACAGCGACAAAGATTCACTATCTATGCTGACTTCGAGTGTGCGCTCGTACCATACGATCGAGAAGACAACCGACCTCTCACAGATCCACCAACCGTTCCCCCTCCGGATGAAGATCCAGCAACACAGCGAGGGGGAAAGCCACATCACCATCATCACAAGAACAATAGACCGGATTCTGAACATGTCAGGACAAGGAAGGTTCACAGACCGTACGCGTACGCTTACTACGTTCGTGATAGCCACAGGTTAGGAGCCGATCAAGAGGACCACGGTAACACGTTTTCGGAACTTCGTCTGTATAGGGGTGAGAATGCTGCGCATCATTTCATGCAATCCATCAAGAAAGACGTCCGGCGTATAGGAGATGTTTTGTACAAAACACGCCGGACCGAACCACGATTAGATGCGCAGCAAGAAGCGGAGTTTCGTGCCGCCACCAGATGTCACATCTGTAAGAAACCATTCGTCGATGACGGTGACGGCCGAAACGATCCGAAAGTTCGTGATCACCAACACTCACCCCCCTACACGTTTCGAGGTGCAGCTCATCGGTCTTGCAATTTAAAATTCAAGGAGCAAGACACGATACATTGCTACTTCCACAATTTGAGTAACTACGACGCTCATTTTGTGGTAAGGGAGCTGGCCATAGACGGAGGTGACGTAAACGTACTCGCCAATACAGAAGAAAAATACATATCTTTTAGCAAACGATTCGTACATGACGGTGCGAATCGTCACAACCGACTCACACTCCGATTTGTAGACTCTTATAGATTTTTGTCCCGAGCCTTGTCAAATTTAGTTTCCCTAATGCCAATAGAAAATCTTCGAATCACCAAATCATTTTTCCCTAACGATGCTGACTTTGCACTTGTACATCGCAAAGGAGTTTTCCCATACGAGTACGTAACGTCACTCTCGGTATTGGACGAAAACGTGTTACCTCCACCGGAATCCTTCAGAGACAGCCTACGCAAGGAGGACGTAAAAGAAGAGGATTACGCTCACGCCCGACGCGTATGGTCACATTTTAATTGCAACACCCTCGGAGACTACGCCGACTTGTATTTGAAAACAGACGTGTTGCTGTTGGCGGACGTCTTCGAGGGTTTTCGGGACCAGTGTCTGGAACACTACGACCTCGATCCAGCCCACTGGTTGACCTTACCGTCGTACGCTTGGGACGTGATGCTCTTTAAAACTGACGTGACCCTGGATACCCTACAGGACGTAGATATGTACCTGTTCTTCGAGAAAGGGATCCGGGGCGGCTTGACCCAGTGCGCAACCCGACACGCTGTCGCCAATAATAAATATACCAAAGCTACCACCGTCAACAATCCTTCAACATCAGCAGGTGGTAGCAGGAGCAGCAACAACAAGAGGCGATTGGAAGATGGCGTCAGCCGAGACGGTCGGTTCGCACCTGCGACTAGTGTTAGTGCCGTAGATAACATCAACAACAACAATAGTAATAACAGCGAATATGGAGATTATATTATGTACTACGACGCTAACAACCTATACGGATGGGCCATGTCCCAGTCGCTCCCGTACAAAGATTTCGAGTGGCTGTCGCGTCAGGAAATAAACGATTTGGTCATCGAGGACATACCGACAGACGGAGATGTAGGCTACGTCTTGGAGGTGGATTTGGAGTATCCACGAGACCCTCGACTCCATGACAAACACCGAGACCTACCGTTCTGTCCGGAACTGCGTAAAGCACCTCGAGACCAATTGCCATATACGGATGACGTCCTCCGAACATACAGCGTAGGCAAATCTGCAAAACTAATGGTCACCCTGTTTGATAAAGACGCATACGTAATCCATTATCGAGCACTTCAGCAGGCGATGGACAACGGATTGCGTGTGCGTCGGATACATCGTGTTCTGCGCTTCAAGCAGCGAAAGTGGCTACAACCGTACGTGGCGATGAATACCAGTCTAAGGCAGCAGGCCAAGAACAAGTTTGAGGTGGAATTATTTAAGCTTATGGTCAACGCTGTCTATGGTATGAGCCTCCAGAATGTAAGAAAACATATCAACATCAAATTGGCTACAAACCCGAAGACGTACACCAAGTACGTGGCCAAGTCTAATTTCAGTGACCGGACGTGGTACAACAAAGACTTGGCCCTACTACACATGAATAAAGTCCGCGTCATCTTGGACAAGCCGGTGTACGCGGTATGTGCATTCTGGACCACAGTAAGACGTGGATGTACGGATTCCACTACCGTCTGCAAGAGCGGTATGGAATAGATCGGCTCAGACTTCTCTACATTGACACTGACGGCTGATCTATTTAATCCGTACGTAGACGTGTACGAGGACATGGTGAATCACCTGGACGACTTCGACACCAGCAACTATCCCCGGGACCATATCTGCTACGATCCGACCAACGCCCGGGTCCCTGGGGAAATTCAAGGACGAAGCCAACGGGGTGATCATTAGTGAATTCATCGGCCTGATGGCGAAACTGTACTGCTTCATGTTCCTTCGGACCGGTAGCAGCGAAGACGGTGTCGGCGACGATACACCACCTGTGAAACGAGCCAAGGGGGTGAATCGCGCCGTAGTGGCCAAAGGCCTGACTGTAGACGATTACAGACGATGTCTACAAGAACAGCGGGTCTTATACACGGATAACGATCGATTTCAGACACGGCACCACATAATATACTCCGTTGTGGTGTCAAAACGATCGATGGCGCCGTACGATGACAAACGTTATATCGAAGAGGACGGCGTCAATACGTTACCGTGGGGCCACTATAGAATTCCAGCGCACCGGCAATGCTATCGGCTCCAGAAGACTGCAACGGGAACGCCAGTAGATGCCACCGTCGGCGCAACATTGTATCGTCACCGTCAGCGACAATGGATGCGGGCGATAACGACGTTGACATCGAAGAAGTAGATTGAAGCAGTTCAACAATAACATCAACATAGTGCGCGTGTTTGCGGTGCATAAGCCTCGGATCGTCGTCGTGGTGGTGATGGCAAAGACAATTGACGGACAAATACTAGTAAAATGTATAACAAAATACCAAATATTTATTAATAATAAATAGTAATTTATTTAGGGAATCAATTTTTAATAAGTCAATGTTTTTCAACTGTGATATTTGATAACTTTTTTAAACTGTGATATTTAATTTAGAATCAAATTATTTCAACTGTAACATTACTGTAATTGTAAAACTGAAAAAAAAAACAAATTAATCAATATATACTTATTTATATTATGGTCATAATTGTGAATTGTACAGAAACTATTTTGAAAATATTATTCACTCACTTGTTCTTGTTTTGATTTATATAGAGTCATGATGGAAAATAAAAAGACCAACATTGTTTTCAAAATACACTTGTGTTTTTATTTTTTCCCAATCTTTTACTTATTCTAATGTACATTAGATAACTATATTATTATTTTTATTCAAATTTAAATTAGCTTTTTATACAATCCAAATAGAAATAAAAGACAGGTAAGTAAAATCAGTGGTAAAACATGTCGAAGAGTCTTCGAACCAGAACATCGTTGTTGACAGCGTTGCTGGGTGTGACGAAGGAAGTGGCATCACCGTCAAACAGCTGTATGAAATCATTCATCGTCATGTCGTACATTATGCGACAGTACAGGTAAGTCAGACAGTAGTGACCGCACACGGAAGTGTCGTAGCGTTGGAGTTGGTATTTATTGGATATGTAACGACGTGAATTGCGTCTTAAAAACTGTTGGTATTCAGCCAGATACGGTTGACGGCCGAAACTGTCGAAATATTCTATATGCGTAGCGTCACTGTCCATGTAGAAGGTTACCCAATGTTCACCACTCTCCGTGTGTGGCATGGTGTTCACCACTATGGCCGTCGAAGGCTCGATACGTGTCGGTAGACGGTCTGATGCGTACACTCCGATGTGCGTGATTCTGTCTCTTGGTAATTGGTACAAATATCTTTGATGTCAGTACTGTTCATTGTGTCACGTCTTCTTCTTCTTCTTCGTCTTCTTCGGGAATAGTATTGAGACTGGCGTTGCTACTGATCGATGTAGTCGTCACTGTCATCGATGCTTGTGTTATAAGTGACAGTGGTGGTGATGGTGACGGTGACGGCCCTCCTGTCGTTGACGATATATCATCGTACAATGGGCAGCAGTGTGTCGTTTTCGCCTCTTCGGCGGTGAGTAGTAGCCAGCCACGTAACAGAGTACAGTTTGAGAGCGAGCAACGGTGTTGTACGGTTTTGTGTCGACCACATCGCAACACGTTGGCGGACAGTAGATTGCCAATCGAAGCAAGTGAACCACAGCCAATATCGCACAAATCCACCACAGTTGTAATATTGTCACTCCATCTATTGTACTTGTTGTTCACGTCTGTGATTAGATTCTTGATAATGTATTCTTTCTTTTCCACTCCCTTAACATATACGATGCTGCGACGCGAGAGGCAAGTGCGCAATTTATCGATCAACACGGAGTATGACACGTCACCGCGATTCCAGTCGAGTCCGTGACAATGTTTGGTCAACCAATAGGACTCTCTGAGTTTATCCGCAGTCAACGCGTCACGATCGAACGGCGCACGTGCGATGTGATGTAATAACAATGTGCCAGTCGACACGTCAACTACACTGGCTTCTTTCACTATGAAGTCGTTGTTGTTGTCCTTGAAACACTGTAGGTCCAAAACCACAGCTGTGCAATCACTGTGCCTACATTGCTGCTGCTGCTGCTGTTTCTGTCGGTGCGACGGAGCTTGAAGGTAACAACGATCCATCACGATCAAAGGTCAGTGCGATACTGAGCTATGCGGTGGGGGTTGGTTCTTGTATTTAGCCGCTGAAATCCACGGACACGTTGCGATGTCGGTCCACTTCGATTACATTGTCCATTTCGGCGTACACTATACAGTTGATGGACGAGGCCAACGCTTCTTTGAATTGCAGTTCGATGCGCAAATTGCCGTTTCGTACCAGATTCCAGTGACTCGATTCGCCGGCCGACATGTCCGGCGTCAGGTCGAACGCCATCAGACAGTAGCCGTTCGGATAAGCCGATCTGCCAATCTCGTTGCCCTTGTCGGCGAACTGTATACCGGTGCCGGTGAACAGCGTGTGATAGGCGAGTGCGTAGAGTTTCGAGTCTCCCGTGAAGGCCGGTGTCAACGCCTTGCATGGCACTTGTTCACCGTCGATGTACAGAGCGAAATAGTTCAAATTGAAGTGTTGAAAATTAAACGGGTTTTTCTTGAAATCACCGTTGAACGCCACATTATCCACCAGTCCCACGATTATGCGTTTCGGCAACTGACCGAGAAACACACTGTCCAATGTCTTGCCCAGAATACCACTCGGTAGCGTGATGGATTTCACGTCCACACGTGTGATTGGATACTTGGCCGTACCACTTTCCAGCGTCTTGCTGTGCGCCACCAACACGCCGGGATTGATCTTACAACGACGCACAAACAGATTGGCCTCTCGAATGTGCACCTTGTAGTTCGTTGCTGTTTTCGACATTATGGCAAATGAGTTTCTCGATCTGACGAGACGCAATCGCATTTCCACACCATTCAACATAAACTTGGCTTGATTGCACAAATCTAGATGTAAATTTCCCACCATATCGATGTACGTGCTCTTCTTCACGAAGTCGCGTCGTTTCACTAGTCCTGCGTTGTTTGCCTCGCAATCGTCCATTTTGTCGGCTATGTCTTCGTAGAACATTGTGCTGGTGAGATGTGACTTTTTTGCGCTACCGCCATAGTTCAGTAGATTTTCCAAATAGGCGCGATAAGCGTAAGTGTTGTTTTGTGGTGACACCAGTTTGTGATTGATGTACAGATCCACTTGACTGAACAGCGAATGGAGCCAATTGTTAACAGGACCCATCTCTTCGACTAACGCCTCTTCCACTTTTGTGCCGTCATCTTTCACTATTGTCGCTTCGATGTGCAACAGAGATTGCGTCAAGTCCGTGTATTCTTCTCCGTTAGCCGGTATGACAAACTCTATCGGCGAATCGTCTGTCAAAGACGAGATCGGCTTGTACTGAATCCATTTGCCGTTCTCTATACTAGTCTGAGTAGGTGGTAAAGAGAATAAATCCAATTCGGTTTTAACGCATTCACACGATTTCTGATGAATGAATGACATTTTCTTTTCTTTTCTTCTTCTTGTTGTAGGAAAATATAGTCTAATTGAATATATCGTCTATCGACGGTATTCCTCTTGCTACTCTTCTTTTAGTAGATCTATTCCTCCTGTTTCTACTCTTCTTATTGACGCTTTTAACTTTGCTGCTGCTGGCGCCGGAACGTCGAGGTAGTCTTTTTGTTGTAGGTTTACGCTTTTTCTGTCCCTTATTGATAACAGGTCTTTTCATACTCTTCCTACTCCTTCTCTGTTTTGTTGTGGCAGCGGTGGACGTCCTTACTCTGAGAAGTGTCGCTAACGACTGCGGTGTGACGCGATGGACACGTCTTTTCTTATATGTGACGGCACGACCACCTCCACTCAATACGCGTTCCAATTTGTCATCGGCTCTGCGTTTCAACGAGCCGGTGAATTCTTTGAGGCGTGTGGCGGCCGCGTACCTCGGATGTTGTGTACCACCAGCGGACACTATGTCGCCGAGGAAACCAACACCTGAACGCAAAGCCTCTTTGCCCATGGCGGTTGCACCAGACTTTAGTAACGGCACTACAGACCGCATGAGTCCACTGAGGAAACTGCCGATGCCATGACCGCGCTGGTACGGTGCACCTCTGTACACGGACGATACACCGTTACCCGACTGTTGTAACTGTCGCCGATAGTAGGCCAAATACGGATCGTTCGTATTCATCGTGGTTGTTGCTGCTGCTGCTGCTGCTGTTGCTCCTACTGTTGCTGCCACTGATGTTTATGCTGTTGCTGTCGTCTTCGTTGATGTTGTCGCCGTCGTATTCGCCGTCGCATTCGCCGTCGTATTCGCCGTCGTATTCGCCGTCGTATTCGCCGTCGTATTCGCTGTCGTAATCGCCGTCGTATTCGCCGTCGAATTCGCCGTCGTATTCGCTGTTGTCGTCGTTTTAGTTGTCGTCGTCGTTTTCGCCGTCGACGCCGTTTACGTTGCTGCTGCTAGTATATTTATGCCAGCGTGAGCGATCTGCGCAGGTGTAGTTTCATGCACGTAGTCCCAAAGTGGAATGGCAGATGATCGCCTGTGCTGCCCCTTAAGTCAATTTCCACGTTCTCAAATGTGCTCTTGATGACGGGCACGTAATGCGGATCGGTGAAATGCACGGTCTTGTGCGCGCCGTACATGTAGTTTGTCGTATCGATGTTGACGATCTTTAATAACGGTGCCACCGTGTCACCCACCAACTGAGGCTCCACCAAATCACAATACACATACATGTCACCCGGCAGTCCGGCTTGTATGTTGGCCGGCAGTTTGGCTTTCTTGTTGGTCTTCATGTCCGTCTCGACAGGATCGAACCCCAACTGCAGCGCGAGACCGGTGCTCAATTCCATTTGTACTACGTGACTGCGAATCGCTATTTCCACCACTTTGGTGTTTTCATCGTACATGAAAGTGGCGTAAAACCTCAAGCGTTCCATGGCGTTCAACACTTGTATCAACTCGGTGATATCGCTATAGTTGCCAGGCTCCACTTTGAGAATGTCCACTTTGACTTTATTGGTTTTGTCAGCACCGCCAGTGGCTATAGCGCTGCGATCTTCATGGTAGATAAATATCTTCGCATCATCGCTCACCGTCAGAAATGAACAGGGGTAATGCGCTTCAACTAGAGCCACTTCCCATTCACCATCCGTCAGATGGATAGACGTAGGTAGTTGAGTTATATAATCAGCCACTGTGTTGTTCGGATAGTAATTCATTGAACTGTTACTGGGCAAGGTCAAATAGAACTGATTATGTTTACTCATTGTCACTGATACGCGGTTGTTGTCCTTTATAATTGTTTCACTTCTGACGCCGGTATCCAAGAGTTGAACTCGTCGCCGTAACCTTTCCACTTGACGAGATAACGCTTACTGCGGCCACTGCCTTTAGTGTCCAATATTTTATCGATATCGTACAGTCGGTCTGGCGGCACGGTGACTTTTTGCAATTCTTCTTCGTAGAAACGACCAATCAACGGTGACCCGTTCAAATCGTGCAACACGTACAACGGTAACGGATGATGACCGTACTCGCGGTCCACCACGAACACTTCTTTACTCCAATTCGTCTCGTATCCTTTGGCAAAAATATTTTTTTCTTTTGCAATACGTACCGTATCGCCCGCCACAAATTTTGCCTTTCTACGCTTAGATAATTTAGTCTTGATGCCGCTGCCACTACTGTACATGTGTCGCCACACTCGATATACGAGTTTCTTATCTTCTTTTTTCACATCAATCGGACGTACGGCTCTGCCGTCAGCAGTAGTACCCAGACTGCTGTGCGCACTGTGATTGTAGGCGTTCACCAGTTGTTGTAGCACATCGATGTAACGGTACGTGTTTTTATACGTAAGATAACGCCACATGCGTGATTTCAAAGTGCGGTTCACACGTTCCACGACCGCCGCTTTCACGTCAGGGTTCTGTGTTGTAACATATCTAACGTCGTATTTTCTGAACAACTGTTTTACCTTGACGCCGGTGAACTCAGTTCCCTTGTCCGTCTGTAGACAGCGCGGTACCGTGACAGAGGGGTTTTTTAATATTTTCTCGAATGCGTCGGCCACTTCTTTGCCGCTTTTTGTTTTCAACGCTATCACGTAAAGTCGTTTACTGAACACATCTATCACTGTCAGCAGATAGTTGATTCCATCGTTGAACGAGCTCAGACCGCGCATATCATTCAAATCCGCTTGCCACAGTTCGTCAGGACCGAATACCACGTAACGGTTGCGGGCGAATCGTTGACGCACCGGTCTGTGCAACGTGTAAGTGTCTTGTGTCCGTAACCAGTCCAGCACTGTTTGGCGTTTTGTCCTATTCTTCTTCTTAACTTTCCCCTCCTTCTCGCGTATCGCATGTAATAGACGTGTGACACCACCGTATGATGCAGGATCTTCGGGATTGTAGTACACTCGTTTCATGATTTATCCGCACTACGGCGAAAACGGTTCCCACCTGTCCAACGGCGATTGTAATTGATCTCTATCAAGCTGTCGTTGTCTTCGATGAGCCGCCAACGAGGGTAATGGTGACGTAGGGGATAACGTACGCTGCTGATTGTAAGCCGAACGTAAACGATCACGCATAGGTGTTCTCGGAGTCGATGATGTGATCGAACTACTCGCTACAGCTGACGTTGCGTCACCACGTAACGATCTGTATCCCGCACCCAGATACTGTAATGCTGTAGAATTGTTGATATACTCCTTGGGCACATTCATGTCGCGTAACGCGTTCATGACTTCGTACCACCCGGCGGGCATGTAATCCACCATACGTACTCTCACTATGCAGTGTAATATGTCCACGATATTTGAATCGGGAATTTTTTCATTTCGCACATACACCGCAAAGTTCTTATCCCAATTTATCACACTACCTTCGCGGACGATAAATCGTAACAGATTACGCACGTCCGGCTTGTACGATTTGGAAAACGTGTCCACAATCTCCTCCATTGTACCGGGTGGTGGCGACGCTGTTGCTGCTTGCAGTAATGATGATGATGATGATGACGATGCTGTCTCCATGATCGGTATATTGATCGGTTGTCTATTGACGGAGGCAAAATGTAAAAATCTCTGCAGCACCTGTTGATACTGTTTCCATTTTTCATAATCGCTCAAAGTTTTATCCATCAATATACGATGCATTTCGTTATCGATACTATCACTGCTGTCACCACCGAATCGACGTGACGATGATGACGCTTTCCTATTATCCACGTTGCTTTTGTTGTTTGTGGTATTGATATCGCTGTTTTTTAACCGTTCGATTAACTCTTGCGGTACAACAACCATTTTCTTTGCGTACTCCATCATTGTGTTATTACCGTATTATTACGTAATGGATTTATGAAGTACGGCTTGTAGTACGGTGCTCAACAGTATTGGTAGTAGGAATCCACCTCCTTTTTGTACTAGATACTTGCGTTTCTTGGCCCAACTCTCACCTCGTTTCACCAATCGCCTGAGAGTTGATTTATACTTTTTCAATTGTCTTTTGCGTTTATCGGACACCGATACGTTACCACGCAACAGGTTGTATGCACACTCGCACACTGATCGTATACGACTGAGGTCACACACTTTTAACAGCGCTTTACGTTCCTTCGGTGTAGCGTGCACCAGTGCCGTCAGTAGAGCTGCGTCTTTCCTCACACACTGCGACATGACGACTGATACTGATCCGCTATAGACGTTTTCTATTTATTGTGACCGCTGACATTGCTTGTTTTCGGCAGGTACACATAATTAATCGGATCGTCCGGAAAGATAGTCGAACGAATGCGCATCTCATCCGGTGTGGACTGTTTCAAGTCTATTAATAGATACGCATGCGGATCACGTGTAGCATCCGCATATGCTTCCTCTATAAATTTTGTACTATCCGGATAAATTTGACGGGCTAAATGTTTTATCTGAGCCCGATCTCTGGGGTTTTTAAAACACACTATGTAATGAGCATTCAATGAGATGTCTCTCTGACCTCGGCCCTGATGAAATAGATTCTGCGTTATAAAGAAAACACTCAAGTTCCTATGGTGTGAGCCTTTTGTAAATAAATCCACTACACTGTCGTTTGTTTCACGCATCATGTCGTCCACTATGATCAAATTAGGTACACTACCATCGAAATCGTTCATGTCTGGCAGAGAGTTTTTATACTGGACAATACTGCCTCTGCCACTGTTACTGCTGTTCTGCTGCACATTATCATTTGAATGAGGATGATGCCAATATATGTTAGCAAAATCTGTATCACATATTTCATTAGCATGGTCTATAAAACGCATGACAAATTGTGATTTTCCAGACCCTGAAGGGCCGGCTACTAAGGCCGAAAATGGATGCTTCCACCTCAAGTCCATCTCACATACTGATTGACTGACTACACTGACAACACTACAAACTAATTTATAACAATAGGGAATAAGGAGTGTAAATAAAAGACGAATTGATTATGCTCTCAACGTGACTATACGTATTGACTTACAAAACATATCAAAGTTACAATATCATTTTAAGAAAATTACAATTTTCATTAGTTTTGAGGTTAATAAAATAAAAAAATATTTTATGTACACGAATGTAGTTTTTGTAAAAATTAAAATTTAAATTTGTTTCAAACAAACTCCAATGGAGTATATTTACTGCCAGGTGGAGCGCTTCTTCTGACGAGGTTAAGTCTATCTTCGAATCCCCTGTTGTACTGGTCAATGCGTTGATCTGTGATCGCCTCGTTGTAGCGTCGTGGTAGGTAGACACGCATGTAGTGTTCATCGCCGGCTAGTCCCTCCAGCACGGCCATGACAGTCTCTCCGTACGGCGTGGTCACTCGTTCGAATTTCACAATACGATAAGAACACTCTTCACGGAGATGGACGATCTTCGTGTACGGCGTGTTTACTTGCACGGTGTTGAGTTCATTTTTCAAGTTCATCACACCACTGCTGCTACTTCCACTACCATTGACACTGACTGACTCGCATTTCGACATAATAAATGTGTTATTAAAAAAAGTTAAAGTCAAGCGAAACTGTACACACGTTCGATCCACACAGTGGTTGGTCGAGGAATGAATTGTTGCAGCAGCGACAGCGCAGTGGTGGAGAGAAGAATGCAGGTGTTTCGCAATATTTCTCAGAATCCACTCCTGTAGAAGTTTCTAGCACAGACCGGTTTTTTGTAGTTGTTTCTTTTTGTTTCGTCCCCTCGGCTGCAGCTGCGCGTCAACACGTGGCTTCTTGGAATCATCGCTATTGTTAACATTATTTTTTGTCTCATTCGATTGCATCATAGTCACTGGCGCCACAGAACGTTTCTTCCTTTGTTTAATTCTTCCACCGTTTTCGATTGCGCAATCGATTGGTCTACGCCATGCGGGTAGTGGCATCATCGACTGTATCACACCGTGTATTTTTGGAACTCCCGTCAAACGATCAACCCATAAATTTTCTAACTGTGTCAGTAAATTATTCACACTGTTGTATATTTTATCTCCTTTCTTTTCATTCAAATATATGCCGGAACTGTGTGTTTGCACTCCTTCGTCAAATAATTGCAATTTCAATAAAACTCGACCTCGATTAGCGGGAATTTTGTACGGTGTATTGAAAATCTTCGTCTATCCACATTATAACCGGCGAATCATTTGTCGATTTAACTATCCATCCTGTATGTTGTGCGTCTTGTTCAGGTTCTCTTTTTTTAATTTCGCTGCCACTATCGGTTTGTACATATTTCACATCACTAGTCGTCTTCACAGGTTTCTTGATAATTTTCTTTTTCTCATTTTGTTGCAGCTGCTGCTCCTCCTCTGCATGATTCATAGGAAAAGTACTAATTGTGTTATTTTCCATCGCATGTATCTCTTCCATAATCAAACGAATAGTTTCTTCTGCATCGGCAATACTCGTAGACATAATATTAATAAACACAAACCGCTCACGTAACGACTGTACTCACTGCACTCGCAGAACTAACTGAATTTTCGGATGTATTGTGATATTGACCCCACCAGTAGCGTGTTGCTGCGGATAAATCAACAACTACTCTGATGTTAGTAATCACAAGATGATGTAATTACAAGCTGACATTACCACCTAGCTACGTGGATGATGTTTCTTCGCTATTAGAACTATGACCACCGAAGAATGCCTCATTTAAAAACACTTTTCTCGCTTTCTGTAACACACTGTTAATCAATAGCAAACGTCGCATGTCTTTACGTTTACGGCCAACACAAGCTTTATTCAGTGATAGATTAATCATATCTATAGCACTGATCTCCATCGCGAAGTAGATACTGATGTAGACGGTTTGCAGGCTAGTAACAGACTTATAAGTGCTGTCAGGCATCCACCATAGAGACCTGGATGGTTCTAGGAAGTCGATAATAAAGCTGTTGCTTTGTCAACAAACACGTTGCCACCACCACATAATGCTCTAACAAATGAGCATAAATAAAGCCCCTAATAAAGTCTAATAAAGCTCTAACAAAGAGATTGCGCCTTGTAAAAGCTGTTAGTAAACAACTAATGGAACTATTTATCATCCGTAATTGACAGTTCTGAGAATCCGAGCCAGACTTTGCCGCCGCCGCCCCGACGCCTAGCCTAATAAACCTTAAAGAAAGAGACCGCGTCTCGTAAAAGCTTTTAGAAACTTAAATAATGGATCCGTCAATCATCCGTTAAGTGGATTTCTTTGTATTCTAGGATCAAAGGGAGCGCCGCTGATAATTGCTTTCCATTGTATTGAAACATCAAAGGGACAGCTGACTACATCTCTCTCCGTGGGAGGTCTCACACATCCGGAGGTGCAGGATGACCACTGGCGGGGGGGGGGGTCGGAGGTGCAGGGGGGAGGGGGAGGTGCAGGGGGGGGGGGAGGTGCAAGGGGGGGGGAGGTGCAAGGGGGGGGGGATGTGCAAGGGGGGGGGGTGCAAGGGCGGGGGAGGGGGGAGGGGGGAGGTGCAAGGGTGGGGGGGGGAGGTGCGGCCGCAGGAGGCGGGTGGTGGAGGTGGAGGCGGTGGTGTTGCTCCCCTTACTCCCCTCTTTAAGTCCCCCAAAGACTACTACTCTCTTATCCTATTTTCGTTTAATTTTTCATTTGGTTTCACCAAAATGTTGTTTAATACTTTCTAGATTAAGTTTTTAAGGGAAGTTTATGTTGTTTATAAATGTTACTTACCATCTTAATTAATTACTAAAACAATTAATTAGTACTTTAGTACGTTTACCCGATAATGTAAGTCTATGTATTCTTGAGAGTTCGATGAACAAAAAAAAAACTGCTGCACAAACTGAGTTGTAATGTAAAATAAACGGTATCAGCAATCTAACACATACTTTTTCCCATTAGCTTGTTTACAATCTTTATAATGGATAAGCGGTGAGTAAAAGTAACTATGATATTTAATAGGTAAAATCACAAAAGTTGCATTAACCATTGAACCATAATTTTTACAGCAACGGGAGGTCGCGCTATTTTGTTAAGAATTATAAGGACCATCACATACTAATTTTAATCAAATCCAGTTTTTCCAAAAAATACGATTTTCTCTTCTTTATGGTTTTTTTTTTATGAGAAAAAAAAACATAGTTTACAATAACCTTTGAACCGTAATATTTATAGCAATGGGAGTTCTACCATTTTGTTCGGAATTTAAAGGGCTACAATATAATAAATGTTTATCAAAATAGTTCGGGCCAGTTTCGAAAGAAATTTCCGTTATGTTAGGTTTTTTATGGAAAAATTAAAACCATTAAAAATAAACATTTCACAAAAATGGAAAAAACGCCTGGACCTTCAAACCAAATTTCATCACAATCGGACCACAGGTGTGGACCCACAACGGATAGATCCACTCAAAGCTCAAACTCGAAAATTTCTACGAAAAAAATACCTCCATATAAGGGGAGAAAGTAAAAATGTATATTTTAAAGAGCAGCTGAACTAACACCGTCTTTAGACGAGATACCATGCTATAAGCGTCATGATATACAGCTGTACAGAAGGTCCTCTGAATATTTTAAACGATTTTGTTTTGTTACTTTCAACTCTGCACAGCGAGTATGAAATGCTTTTATACATTGCTTTTATCTTTTTACATGCATTTCTTTTAACATTTAAAACTCATCTTTCATAATTTAATGTACTACACAACCTTTTTAATTCCAGGGAATTGCCCTCTAAATGGGCAATACCGTAGTAATCTTCAAGTTAATACTTTATAGCACTATATTTTATTTGTTTTAGTCCACAAGTTACTACTCACGTTTGATATTGATCTATTAGTACGGAATATGGTGAGATCTATGTATCTTTCAAGGCTCGATATCATTTGTGTTATTTACGAATAGCTATAAAATTTGATTACTGTATGTGTAAAAACATGTGTTTGACTACTTACCCATACCAGTCTACAGTATCGGAAATATTCGCCATTCAAGTCAACTGCAAAAACAACATATATGTTCTTTTATAATCCACTACAACCAGTAAAGATTTTTAAACTGCTTAAGCGCAATATGATGCCTGCCAGGTAATCCTTATGGGAAACTGATTAAACATTTTTGCTAGCTTATGAATACAGTATCCTTATAGGCGTTGCCATTTTGTGGAATACTATTTTAATTCAACAAAAACATTAATTGGTAGTTCATAGGAGCGAATATGGAAAATAATTAAGCATTACAATTAGAGTGGGTACAACTGTAACTTTCTTAAATTTTACGAGTTTTAATAAGGATTTATAAAAAATTACGAAGAAAATAGCTTAGTTTTTAGCGGGGTTTTGCAATAACCAAATATTATTTGTCTCATCAAGGGTAGCTTTTGAAGAGTCAAACTAATTTTACAATGAATTAAAATCCATCACAAATACCAAAATACTAGTTAACACTGTTTTAAGTTAAAAGTGTAAACTGTTATTACAAGTAAACATTTCACAGTGTATATCTATAAGTATAAAAGAGGATGTTTGTATATATATTTGGCAGTGATAAACTCAGACACCGCTGAACCGATTGCCACGTAACTTGGTACATACCATGGTGGAAGTAAATACTTCCACCATGGTACATACGTGTAGAATTTCATGGAATAGGTTTACACACCATCAATTTCGTGATCCGTCCAATCGGCTCCGCCCCAGTGGCTCTGGAGTTTCCCATGTTAACCTTATGATAAATGGAATTAATGAATCTTAACAGCTGTTTCAATTAAACAAGTTGGTTCTGTTCTATGATGTTCAATAGCATTAAAGTTACAAGGATTACCAAAAGGGTAGCAGCACTATTATTTCTTTTATATTTATGACAACAGCTAATTTGCAACCAAAAGGTGAGTGAGCATAGCGAACGAACTTCAACCTGGAGGCGAGTTAGCGTAGTGAACGAGCTAACCTGAAGGCAAGTGAGCGTAGCGAACGAGCTAACCTGAAGGCAAGTGAGCGCAGCGAACAAGATTCAACCTAAAGGTGAGTGAGTGTAGCGAACGAGCTCCAACCTAAAGGTGAGTGAGCGTAGCGAACGAACTTCAACCAGGACGTGATTGAGGACTTGATTTAAATTAAGAAGTTAAACGGGGCAAAGCCCGCGGGTTACAGCTAGTTTGCTTATAAAATGTGTCCTGTATAACAAGATATAAAAATATGTATTTCATCGACTAAGAGCTATCATTAGAATTGATCATGTATTCTACACATTCGTGGACATCTAATGTAATTGCATGGTGATTACTACAATGGCCAGGCACCGAGAAGCACTAATGGGCTACATTGCCAACATATGTTACCTACCCCTGTGTTTCATTGAGAACTATGTCATAGTTTAAAATTCTTTTGGTAACCAAATGCGACACATTCTTCAAATGACAGACGAAGTATTTACTGCTCTAGGTTCTTTGAAACGTGTACATAGTGCATCTAGTGCTTTGTCAAATAAATATTGAATTCTGTGGTATTGATAACCCATTAGTGGTAATTAGTCTGTACAAGGTGCCCTGTGAGCTCAGAGATAATGATTAAGCTAGAATAATCAATAATAAAAACTTTGTACTATTTATATTCTATTTATACTCAACAGTGTCCAAAGATATACCTGGCTTAAAATGCGTAAGCAAATAAATTAGCTTTATGTATATTCGTCCAAAATTTCAACTTTTTACTTTTTACCTAATCAAAAAGTTATAATGAAACATTAATAAAGTACGTGCATTGCATGCAGTTAATGTAAAGCTATTATGAGGATCAGCAAACTGTGCGTAGCTGCTAAAATACGTTCCCTATAACTGTAATTTCATGGCGCATTTGAAGAATACAATAAACTAAAAGTGACAGAAGTAAATGTTTACACACAACTTCAACACACACAAGAACAGTTTACAACTTCTGGCGGGGAAGTTTGTAACTGAAACCAGATAAAGTTCCTTTCCAACTTTGAGTTTGACTGTAACTTTGTTTGACGAGAGTTTGTGCAAAACAAAAAACAGCCAATATTCTTGTAACTAGGCAATTTAACTGGGTATGCTAACTGCAGGGAAATAGTAAATGCTGTTGCAATATTTTAAGGTTTAGGTTGGTAAAATCTAAATTTTTAACTATGTATTTATTAGAAAATAATATATTTAGGACGTTTTAAAACCAAAGAAAGTTTAAGCGTAATAAAATAACAAGACAAATCCTATGATTGACACACTATTTAAATAAAGCGGAGACGATGGGATCAACACTTTGACTGTAACCATAGACTAAAAAAACATTACTATAACGTAGAAACTTCGTATGTCAGGTTCTAGAACTGATGGTATAAAAAGACTACACTTTCAGCTGAAGTATTTAATGCTATAGCTTTTGACCGCTATTTTTTAAACGCCAGAGCTTATGTACTTTTGCTATATATTTAAGCTTATAAGAATGAAGTGAACTAACTAAAAAAAAAACAAAATATTTATATTTGGTTACAAAGTCCAATATTTATACAGACTGTCCCAAAAGTCCCGGACCGGTTTAATATTTTCTAAACGACAGCAGATAAATCAATAAGATTTAATACATGAACACCACACCTAAATTAAAGGTCTTTACTAGCAGAATAAAATGCCGCGTATTTAAACTTAAACGGATAACTGAGTAAAAAATGGCAGCCGTTCAAAGATTTCTTGAATCTGCCATTTTGAATCTTTGAACGACTGGCATTTTTTACTCAGGCCTTCTAGTAGATTACTAGTAGATTACATTCAAGCTCAAAAGAAGGCCTGAGTAAAAAATGGCAGTCGTTCAAAGATTCAAAATGGCAGATTCAAGAAATCTTTGAACGGCTGCTATTTTTTACTCAGTTATCCGTTTAAGTTCAAATTTACGGCATTATATTCTGCTAGTAAAGGTCTTTAATTTGATTTACATGTCAACCTATGCTTCTATTTAAGATTTCCTTCTGACTCCTTGCGGGACGTCCCCATGAAATGACAGAAAATTGACAGTTCCTTAATAAAGTAGATTTTTAGTGTGGTGTTGATGTGCCAAATCTTATTGATTTATCTGTTGTCGTTTAGAAAATATTAAACCGGTCCGGGACTTTTGGGACAGTTTGTAGATTTAGATTAAACATTACAGTATAAAAACAAAGAAGTTCGTATTCCCTGTATTTAGTTTAGTAAAATTTCTTTCAATCAAATCAACATTGAGACGAATTTCACGAATTTGAAATTATTATTAACTTGGTGGATCGATAAGTGTTAGTTATAATTATTAGTACTAGCTGTTGGTATAATGATAGCAAAACAAAACTTAAATAATTTGGGTACTAATTTAAAAGTAGGTATAAATAGGTTTATAAATTATGGTAAAAGATTCACTAAATCATAGCATTTTGTACTAAATGTAGTTACTATAAATAAAGAAATAGTGGCTCAGTATAATAGACAGTTTTGGTTATCATAAGGACCAGACTTATCGGAGCATAATAATTTTCACTTTAGGCCCTTGTGATGAAATATACTATTTTGAATCTAAGTAGAATTAACATATTATCCGGGAAACCCAACTATCAAGCATCCATGAAATGACTTGCTTAGGATTCAGTGTAGTAACAAAACTACAAAATGCCTCATACTGCACTTGTACATTGCTTTGTATAGTAAATGACTAAATGTGCTGCTATTCAATAAATATCATGTCTACAATTAATTAACTGTGAGCTTGGCTCACGTACATAGGTAAAAATCTCCGTTGTTATCAAAAGATGTCACTTAGCCTAAGTATTTGTTTGTACAAGTAGGATAACCGTGGGATTTCCAAAACATATGAATATACGTTATTCGAGTAATAGTATTTTTTCACATACCATACGCAATCATAAATGAGCAAAGACGGAGGTTTGTAACCGTAATAACTACAAGTAGAAAGGAAGCGGGAAGGAAGTTTATCTGGTTTCAGTTGCGAACTTTACCAACTCAAGTTATAAACTTGTTCTAGTGTGGAGTGGCACAACGGTAACCCGGAACAGTCAGACCCGGACTGTTCTAAATTCCAATAAATCTTTCAGTACGTTTTAGGTAATACAAGTTTTTCTAGTCATATTAATTAATGTGTATAAATAACAGTCCAGAATAATGCTGCTCTGTTTATGTTCAAAGTTATTGAATAAATGCTAAAAATAGACTTGTATGTACGTAAAATAAACTACATACAATAGTGGATGGAAATTCCTTATCTAGTTTACATAGCCTTTAAAAAAAGGAATAACCTTTAAAAGTAACCTCCTAACTTTTGAAGGTAAACTGAAATACATTTTACGGATCCTAATCCATAAAATGTATTTCAGTTTACTTATATTTATGCTATCTAAGGTATGACCTTACAAATCACACCATGTTTGTAGGCTACACGTACCAGACATTTGACAAGCTTGGCCTTTGAGGCAAATCCTGTCTAAGCACCACAAGCTGACAGTTGTCTCAGATCAAAATATGTTTGGAAATAAATGTTTAGCATTTAGCAAATCTATAAAACAAACGGTAAAAATCTGTAGGTACAATATAATCGATGAAAAGTTCATAAAATCTGTGATAGAAAGAGGACTAACCACTCACTAGTACGAAAGAAATCAAATACATCGTCAATGACTAACTCCACAACTTTTAAAAATGTAGTTAGGAGTTATAAAATATCCCATCATAATCTGTATTCGCTTTCCAGATTTTAGTTTAAACCTGTAAGTATACCAGCACCTAAATTATAAATAGTACAACCAACGATATTAAGCCTTTATCTACTAGTAAATATGAAACAAGTTGTTCTCAGCATTAATTTTACAAAATCGATCACCATGTTAAAATTTTTGTTTGGAAAGATGCCAGTCAGGCTACAAGCTGTACCATGTTGGCAATCATCCATCAAAAATCAGTGGCTTGCTCTAAACCGAGGCTCAGTGTGGTAATAAATTTAGTGTCCTTAACTGATACCTAGAACACCGATGGACGTTGTATCCCCGTCACTTTGTGATCAGGGTTGGTCATGTTTAAAGAGCTACACGAATCTGATAGTCCTGTAAATAGTGTAACACTAATTAGTAAAGAGGAGGACCATTTACCATCCCTGAATGAATGTACATTTTTATACATCCTCATTATATAGAAATTCCTTATTAATTGTCGATTTATTTATCTGTCCATCAATGATTCGTTTCAAAACATACATACAGTACATACACTTTTTGATGTCAAATATAGGAAATGTCTCAGCTTTAAATGACAATACTGTTAGGCTTACTATTTTCGAATGTAGATTTTTTATTGTTTTATGTGTCAGTAATGCAAGTTTACTTAAGCTTATGAGGGGTTTCAAATACTTGTGGTCGTGCAAATATTATATGTAAATAGCACCAATACGTGAGCATGAAAAACATGTATTTGTATAATTTCTTTTATTGCATATTTTATAATATCATGGAAATTGTACATATGTAGGCCTATGTTTATTTTTTTAACGTCTCGAAAAAACTAAACACCACGAGCAATTCTCAGTCCGCTGGTATATACTATTGCTCTAGTGTTTGTGCTATTATATATATATTGGGTAATTCTTCTTTCATGGCCGTGATACAACATATAATTCTTTACAGTATTATATTTGATGTGTCCATTCCAAATGTACTGGCTTATACTATATTTGTTAATTTACATATGTTCTGTTCAGTTGTTATTGTTTATATGATGATTGTGATTAAATAAAGAAAACTTGAGTTACTGCATTAAAATGTTACATTACTAAAATATCTATCAATAGCGACGAGAATAATGGAAGATTTAGAAAAAATAGCAGAAGATGTAAATAAAGTTAGGAAATTGAAATCATTGCGAAGCACAGTCAAGTTTCAGCTTGGAAATGTAAAGAAGTATGTGGACAAAGGATCATTTTCAATCAATGAAATCCAAACTAGACTTGATTTGTTAGCTGAAATTAAATCAAAGTATGATCTAATTCAAGACAAGATCGACTTCTATACGGAAGAAGAAGATTTAGAAAACGAGCTAACTTACAGGGAAAGTATTGAAAACATGCTGATTGATACAAAAGCAAGATTAATGGATGCCCAATTACTTCATATGCCAAGTATTCAACATAGCTCTATTCCCAATCAAAATAGTTGCACCACTGAAAATCTACAAGCTAATACACCGATTCCAGTTCTTCCTACTTCAAATTTGAGCTTTACTCCTTACGATGAAAGGGAAAACTTTTCTAATTTTGCCAGAAGACTGGAGTTTTTATGACTTTAAAGGGTATAAATGATCCTAAGTTAAAAACTTTTACACTTTTACATGCCTTGACACCTCTTCTACATCAGAAACTATACGACCTATGTACACCAGACAATCCTATAAATAAAGAGTATGGGGAGCTTGTGACCTTGCTTGACAACTTTCTAGATCCTAAAAAAAGTATTTTGGCTTTACAACACACATTTATTAGTCGAATACAGGAAGAAGGAGAATCTATTTCAAACTTTGCTACAGAACTAAAAAGGTTGTCAACTAATTGTAAATTCAATTGCGAAGCTTGTGGAAAATCTGTATTAGACATGCTATTACGACTACAACTCATACGTGGACTTAATGACAAAGACATTAAAACTCAGCTTTTACAGAAATGTGACCACAAACAATTTGTAGAAATTCTTAACACAGCTACTACGTTGGAACTTTCAAAATTTGAAAGTACTTTGATATGCCGAAAGAGTGGAAACGTAGACATAAATCAAGTAAAGTTTAAAGCTAGAAATAATATTACATCCAATGAACAAATTCACAGACCTAGAACAAAATCATACAACACAGGATCTTATACAAGTACTGGTAATAAATTTCGTGTAACAGATTTTGAGTCACTGAAAGGAAAATGCTACCGATGTGGGAATATATACCATAGAACGAATGTTTGTCCAATGATTGATGAAACCTGTAACACCTGTGGAAAGATCGGACACATTTCAAGAGTATGCCTTAGTAAACATAA